>NC_041046.1:3283675-3323675 GCF_900634775.1 Gouania willdenowi
AACTGCAGCTACTAGCTACGCTAACTGCTGCTACTAGCTACGCTAACTGCTGCTACTAGCTACCCTAACTGCAGCTATTAGCTACGCTAACTGCTGCTACTAGCTACGCTAACTGCTGCTACTAGCTACCATAACTGCAGGTATTAGCTACGCTACCTGCTGCTACTAGCTATGCTAACTGCAGCTACTAGCTACGCTAGCTGCTGCTACTAGCTACGCTAACTGTGTGTGTGTGTGTTACCTGTGTGATTGAAATAGTAATAATCTCATCATTATTAATGTAGTATTTAATTACACTTTAATTACAGTGTAATTAAAGTGTTCTGAGTTCAGGACCCAGACTTGGGAATTCTGACCGTATCCAAGCAACCTGAGTCAGTCGGAATCACGTTGTAGTAAAATGGCGACGCCCTCTGTTAGACATAAACATTTGTGTGTCGTCTAATTTGCATTTGTGCTGCTGAAAATGTAAGAAGTTTATAACAATATAATGTCTTATAGTTTTATAGCTTTGATCAGATAAACTGATGATTGTGCTGTAAAACACAAACATCATCATTTACACATCCTGTCGTCCTCTAACGCCCTGGACACACCCAGCCGTGCTCAGTGAGCTGTTAAAGCAATGTGAGCAAATGTGAAAAGTATCAGTGTGTGTGTGTGTGATATGTCATGGACACACACACACACACACATACACACACACACACACACACACACACACAGCAGATGCTGAGGCTTCCAGGCATAAAATAAGCACCTGTCACGTGCCAACTCAAGTGTTAAGTGCACTAATTGTTTCCGCGGGGCCACGACTCGGGGTCTGGGTGCCGTGTCGTGGCCCATCTCCATTTCAGCCCACCATGTTTGCTCAGAGGCACGATGGCAACTGTTACTTACTGAATGTCTGCCTCATTTGCTCATATTCAAGCTGGCCAGGCTCCGCGGGACCACAGGGCTCCGCTGGTGTCAGCGCTGAGGGGCCGCACTGGCAGAACAATCTCCTCTCAGCGTTTAACATATTATGTGGTGTCAGCACGCCAACCACTGCCCACATCTGTGTGACGGGGTCACTTCAGCTCCATTAGGACGCAGGCCGTGGACGCTAATAACACGTGACGTTCTCTGCTACAGTGTGAACGTGATAAACTGAGGGGCCCACGGGCACCATGTGATGGTGAGGGGCCCTGGCTGCTCACACACAGTGTTGGGCCTCATTGGACTGGACACTGTTAGCACTGTTAGCATTAGAGGCTACGCTCACACATGGAGGATACACTCAGACAATAAAGATGAAGATAATCACAAAGTTCTATAAAACATCTCTGGATAGAGCCAAACATGATGTAGAGCACTGGTTTATTCATAATAATATTAATAATTACATCAGTATCAATTCTATAAAAACATTTAACTGAACGTACTTTACTTATTTTAATCTCTACAACCATGGACCTCAGTAAAGTATTTAATACAGTTAATCACAGTATCTGATCTGAAAATTAAATATATGTGTAGTTGAAAATACTGCCCTGAACTGGTTAAAAAATGACTTCATTAATAAAGAACATGTGTCACTGAATGGTTATTCCTACACATGGGGTGCCTCAGGGATCAATCTTTATTATTTATAATATATATATATAAATATATATAAATCATCTGCCCACATCTTGCTAATATTTTCTTTCTATATTATTTGCCGATGCCACTACTTTTATAATAACTCACAATAACTTTTATCACTTGATTGAATATGCAAATGATGAGCTATCGTTAATTTCCAAATGGCTTCAACTTAATAAATTAACACAACATAAAGAAATGTAACTTTATGATCTTCTGCAATATAAACAAATCTCATCCTAAACAACAAGCAAAATGATACATTAATGGGTTTGAAATCTTACAAGTCAATAAATTAATTAAATGAATTAAACTGGGCTTTAAGCCTTTATTTGTCATGTATAGATGTTGTTACACATGTATATTGAAGTTTAACCCATCCCTGAGGAACAGTTGAGGGACTTGCTCAACATCCCACAGTGATGCCCCAGGTGGGAATTGAACCGGGAACCCTCTGATTACAAGGCCAGCTGAACTGGTCTAATCACATAGATATTGTTTGCAAAAGAACTGCAAAGATGTTGAATATTATAAAAGTTTGCCCTTTAATTCATTTAACTTTATACTACAGCTTTTTATTTCCATATCTAAATTATTGTAATATGATCTGGGCAGATTCATACTCCACCCATCTCAATAAATCATGTAATATTCAGAAAATATTTTAAAATTCATTTCACATTCAAACAATTTGCTCCATCAGCTCCACTTTTCACCAGTTCTGTGATTTTACTAATTCACAAGTTAAACATCAATCAGACATGTTTATTTATAAACAGGTTTATTTATAGAAAACAAAATGTTTCTGTTACTTTTCATTACAGTAATGACAATAACTATTCTCTATATTTACCCTTTGCCCATACATTACATCATTACCCCCACAGTTTAATGTATGTTCTAACACAACAATAAACAGATAAACAGGTCAGTGTTCCTAACGAAGGAGAAGGTTGGACTTTTTTATCAACAGAGAAGAGATAAAACTGTAAAACCAGTAAAACATGAACTAAATCAAAGTTGCTGCAGTTTACAGTGAGTTACAGTATGAGAGGAATCAATATAGTGGATGTGAATTTGTTTTTACACATTATGACGTTTTGGTGATGTATTTACTTGAAATATAATCTGAAGTGTTTTATTTTGAAAAGTAACCCGATATTTTATTGTGGAGTACATGCTTAATTTCCTGTTTAGCTTCATTTGCTCTGTGCTGATTGATGTGTCAGAAATAGAAGTCCTGTGTATATCTGGTGGAGGACACTGGACTACCACATCTGTGAAGGAGCAGACACACACCACAGTGGACCTGGTGGAAATTAATACATAGACTAAAGTGGAAACTTATCAGCTCTGGTGACGCGGCGGTGACGTTACGCAGCGTAGCCTCATCCAGTGGAAATTGGGGATTACACAGACAGTTATATGGTTTATACAATGGGAAACGTGTCTGTAAAAGACACACCAGTGACTGACGGTTTCAAATGATCTATTCAGAGAGCTCCATGTTTGAGACGCTAACGTTAGCATGGCTCAGGAGGAAGTGGAGTCTGTGTCCCACGAATTAAAGGGACATATCATGTTAAATCCACTTTTTTAGCCCTTAAATGCATTTTGTTGTATATTTAGATTGTTTAGAAGTACAGAAAAGTTCAAATTAGTCTCTTCAGGTGCTCCATAGATATCTTTATATTCTGTTTTACTCATATTTTTCAATCTGTTTAGATTTTTCTATTCTCTATTATGTTTTTTGAACTATTACATCACAGTATTTGCAGCAGAACTGCCACATTAGTTCATCAACTCCAGGTCCAACACTTCGAGCAATCCGCCATTTTTATTTCTCTTTTATTTTGTAGTCCAAGCTCCAGGATGCAGAAGTTACGAGAGGATAAGTCAAAATGTTGGGTTGTTGGATGTAGTAACCCACACGCTTCATTACAACGTCTCCCAGCATCAGAACCTTTTCAAAGTGTCTGGTTGAGTTTTATTTTTTATAGAAATGTACCACATCTGTGGATAAGGTCATTTTTGTGTGTGTGAAGCACTTCAATGATGACTGCTTCATCAACCTCCACCAGTATAAAGAAGGATTTACAGAAAGACTTTGTCTGATTGAGGGTTCAATTCCTTCTATCTTTGGAGACGATGAACAGAGCACTTCGGTAAGCTGTAAATAATGCTAAAAAGTGTGATGATAAGACGTCCCTGTCATTGTTTTGTTAGCATTAGCAGTTGCACCGTCTTCATATGTTAGCGCTGTGTGCTCGTTTTAGATCCTTGATGATATGGCCTACGTGATTTAATTTAAGTCTAAAGTTTTCATTAGTCATTTCATTTTGACGTTTTTGTCTTTGAAAAGACTGTATTAAAATGCATTTCGTGATGTTAGCTTGGCGCTAGCGTTAGCTCGGTGCTTGTGTTAGCTCACTTGTTAGGGTTCTGCAGGTTCATCATCTTCATTTTCATCTCGCTCCACTGGGTCAGACTCTGGCTGGAACATGTAAGGCTGGATGGACAAGTCTAACGTTGTTGACATTTTATAAATAACGTGTGAATAAAAAGTTTATGCTCCGCTACATAGCCGTATCTCTTCTATCAAACTACAAAAATGGCCGAGCAGGGTGGAGTTGAACCGAGTGTCACCTGAAGAGGGGGCGGGGTATGGAGTGTCTCATTTGCATTTAAAGAGACAGCACCAAAACGAGTTGCTCTCAGAAACACATCAGAAAAGGGGTAGAAAAGGGGTGGAGCTATAATAATGAGGAATTCAGACCCAAGCATTGCAGTTCTGCTTTATATAGACCACAACTGTATGATTTATATGTAAAAAGGAAGGATTTATAACTATGATATGTCCTCTTTAAAGGACATTTAGATCACAGGAATAATTTTAAATAAACATGAAATATTAAATAACCATTAAATATTACCTTAAATAACTTTTAGCAGTACAAAAACGTTTTTAATATTGACATTCTTTCCTTTTTTTTTTACCCAAACAAACTGCGACACAGTGATGTCATGAACCTGGAACCGGAAGTAGCGCGCTCATTACCAAGAGTACCGTAATCTTAAAATTAACGTTTTGTTTCCCCAAATTATTCCAAATTAACAGATACACACAATTATGGTATTTGGAACCTGTTGACTAAGTTTCAGGTTGAACTCATACCACGTCAGGGAGATATTCACTGTACACACACACACACACACGCACACACACGCACACACACACACTCTCTCTCTCTCTCTATATATATATATATATATATATATATATAGATAGATAGATAGATAGAGAAAGAGATATTTTATATTATATAAATGAAAGTGTGATATGTTGTTATGTAGTTATAATTTTCACTCTATAGTTTATTGTGTATTTTTTTTAGGGGAACATTCAAACATTCTGTCCAGGGATTACGGATGAAAAATTGGCTTTTGACTAAATCTGGATATTAACGTACACTGTCCCTGTTAAATAAACCAATAAATAAATAAATAGCATATTTACAGTATATAGCATATTTCAAAAACAGGGTTATAAAGTGATTTATAGATAGCAAAGACATCAGAAAAGTCAATGAATGAAGAAATAAAAACAGAAATTATAAATGGGAAATGTGAGAAAAACAGAACATAAGATAACATATTAAATAACAATAAAGTAAGTAAAATGAAAACCAATCAGCCAGTAAAGAATAATAAAATGAGAGTGTAAATAATTTAAAGTACAGCTTGTGACACTGACTAAAATAAATTAAAATCTTTAAATATTTCAAAGAGCAGCAACGATAGAGACTGAGATTATTATTAGCTATATTCCCACTGAATATTAGATATTTATTACAGTTTTTCTGGATTGTTTACACACAAAAACTGTTAGTTGAGACACAACGACCACAACATGTAACTCGTGCACCAACCCCTTCAACTAATTCTGCTAAACAAGCACAATTCCTGCTTTACACTCATTCCAATTCTAAAACACATTTTTTTACAACACTACACACAATTCTCTGCATTTGGCATAATTTTCATGACGTAAATCTCTTGTTTTCACAAGGAACACACGACCATTCAAATTGTAAAGTGAAGTTGTCCTACTATGACACTGACTCATCACATGGGTAAACACCTGTCACACAGGTTTACAGTTAATAATCAGAGCTTTAGCATCAAAAGTGGTGAGAAATGGACTTTAATCTGTGATGAGATCTGAGCCACTTTGGTTGACCATGTGATCAACCATGTGATCAACCATGTGATCAACCATGGTCTAACAATGAGGGAGGCGGGGCAAAGAGTACAGCCACATTTCAGCAGCTACACTGTAGCATCCATTATCCAGACCTTCAAAATGAGAATAGGTAAGAAATCTACTCTCAATAGAAAACTGCAGTACTGTATATCAATACAGTACTCAATGAGTACAGTAGTACAGGAATGCCTGTGGACTGTTCTATAAAAATAAAGTATGTTTCAAGTATTTGGGAAATGTATTCCTACTTTGCATTCCTACAGTATTTACAGTATTTTACTATTTGTTTGGCAGAACTGAAAGATTACCAACACAAGGTGGTCGGGAACGTCTTCTATCTCCTGAACAGGAAACTGAAATAATCAACACGGTCCTAGAAAATAATGCCATAATATTACAGCAAATACAAAGAAAAATAATAGAAAACAATGACATATTTATAAATATTGATAGGGTCAGTTTATCAACACTGGACGTGTCTTAAACAGAAATAATGTGAGGATGAAGCAGGTCTACAGGTGACATTTGAACACAATTCAGAGAGAGTCAAAGAATTGTGATATAACTATGTGTAAGTGAGTCCTATACAATCACACAATTATTGCATACTCTCAACACTGTATAAATGACTGTATACATATTTCACTATTGTAATCACAATGATTGTGTTTTACAATAGTGACCACGCCCATGTCTATTTCTGATATTGTCATGTGTGTTTCAGAGAGTCCTTGAGCTAGAGGCTGCAGTGGACCACCAGTTCATCTTCATTGATGAGGTTGGATTCAACCTCACAAAAAGACGAAGGAGGGGAAGGAATATGATCAGTGCTATTGTTGAAGTCCCTGGTCAGCGCGGAGGGAACATCACAATGTGTGCAGCGATTACGCACCACGGTGTCATGCATCACCATGGTAACCTTGGCCATCTGATCACATTCCTGGACACGCTACACAACACACTCATTCCACCAGACCAGATAGATGGACCACAGCAGCTCAGGTACGTTGTATTTGGGACAACGTAAGTTTCCACCAGGCTGCTCTGGTTCATAACTGGTTCATTAGTTGTTTATCTCCCTCCATATTCCCCATTCCTAAATCCTATTGAGGAATGTTTTTCTGCCTGGAGATGGAAAGTGTATGACTGACATCCTCAAACATGTATATCCTTCTCCAAGCTATGGAAGACACATGTAGAGATATAGCAGTTGATGCTTTTCATAGCTGGATTGGCCATGCTAGGCTATATTTCCCACGCTGCTTGGCCAGGAAAACATTGATTGTGATGTGGATGAGGTGCTGTGGTCAGACCCAAACAGAAGACAGGATGCAGCATAGGTTGTTTTTTTTACAGTAACTGTATACAGTAAATTCTTCTGTTTTGTATGTAGACCACTGTACAGTATGTGGAACCTGGTGTTGGTTGGGATGTACACTGTGTACATTGTTTTTGTGGGAAAAACAGAATATATTTATTACCATGTATTTGTGTGTTCTGAGTATAAAAACAATATTCTCAAATATCTTACATTACAACACACTGATGTATATACTGTCTGTAGTAACACTGAACAAAAAAGAGTCATTACGATGTACGGTGTGTTTTACATTGAGTCAGTGTTCAACTGGTTCTTATTAATGTCTAATAATATGATGGTTTGTGACATTTGAAAACAAAATAACATTTTGAGAAGAAATAACATTGTTTTGAATGTGAAGTTTAATGTTGCAGAAGAATTGAGAGGTTTTGTGTGTAGAGTTCTGAGATTATGAGGCATGTTTTCAGAAAATGTGTGTAAACAATCGAGAAAAACTGTAATAAAGCAGTAATAATAGTTCATCTATTGTTGAACTCTGCTGCCCTCTGCTGGAACCTGTGGGGAAACACTGGCTCTCGTAGTGCTGCAGGGGGCGGGGCATAGGCTATTAGGAATAAATAATCAGTTTAAATACAAATAATGACACGTTTTACAGCAAACATTTTATTACCATCATTGTCATGTTAGGACTCAGAGAAAATATAACAACTAGGATTTTATCTATTTTTTAATAAAGGTAGGATTAATTCATTATTATTATAATAATGATTAACAATAATAATAATAATAATAATAATAATAATAATAATAATTTAAAAAAAACAATGGATTAATCCTACATTTATTACACAAGTCGATACAATCCCAGTTGTTAATAATAATGTATTATATAAATATAAAATAGAGATTGTTAATTGTACGTTTTATATAATGTAATAATATATTTTGTTGTTATTGTTCATATGATTCTCATTAAAAACACCAATAAGAGAATGAATGCAGATTGTTAATTGAACTTTTTTATTAGAAAGAAGAAATATGAAAGATCATAGAAACGTTTTTCTTTGTGTTCATTTGATTCAAATTATAAACACTGTTAATGTGTTAATATAAGCAACTAAGTTTTACTTTGTAACATTATCTGATGGTGATGTGATTGGCTCCAAAAAAAAAAACACTGAACAACAGGATCCTCTGTTTTTTTAATGCTCTTATTCTGAAAGCGGAAGCCGTTGCGTTTGCACCTGTTCACGCTTGACGTTGTTCCAGGTGTGTTTCCACCGGAGGCCGAGCTCGGTTCGGTTTGACCTGGGAGCGTGCACGTGAGAGGGCGAGACCCCCGCCTGTCGGAGCTCCATCCCTCCCTCATCCCTCCTCCATCCATCCTCCGTCCGTCCATCCATCCATCCATCCATCCATCCTCCAGGCCCACACACACCCCTCCTCTCCGGGGACATGGCGCGACCTCGGCCGCGGGACTACGCTGCAGGGGAGCTGGTCTTCGCCAAGATGAAAGGATACCCGCACTGGCCCGCCCGGGTGAGTGTGCGCGTGCGTGTGAGTGCGCGTGGGTGAGCGAGTGCGGGGGGAGGAGGAGGATGCGCTGCGGTGCTGATGCTGGACCTGCGGATCTAGTGCGCATGCTCGGACCTCTGGTTACAAAGTGAGTGTGACGTCACTGTCTCCTCGTGCAGATCGATGAGCTTCCAGAAGGTGCCGTGAAAACTCAAGACAAACAAGTACCAAATATTCTTCTTTGGAAAAAAGAGAAGTAAGGAGAAGTGTGTGTGTGTGTGTGTGTGTGTGTGTGTGTGTGTGTGTGTGTGTGTGTGTGTGTGTGTGTGTGTGTGTCTGTGTGTGTGTGTGTGTGTGCGTGAGTGTGTGTGTGTGTGTGTGTGTGTGTGTGTGTGTGTGTGTGTGTGTATGTTGTGTGTGTGTGTGTGTGATGTGTGTGTGTGTGTGTGTGTGTGTGTGTGTGTGTGTGGTGTGTGTGTGTGTGTGTGTGTGTGAGTCTGTGTGTGTGTGTGTGTGTGTGTGTGTGTGTGTGTGTGTGTGTGTGTGTGTGTGTGTGTGTGGTGGTGTGTGTCCTGTGTGTGTGTGTGTGTGTGGTCGTGTTGTGTGTAGTGTGTGTGTGTGTGTGTTGTGTTGTGTGTGTGTGTGTGTGTGTGTCTGTGTGTGTGTTGCGTGTGTGTGTTGTGTGTGTGTGTGTTGTTGTGTGTCTTGTGTGTGTTGTGTTTGTGTGTGTGTGTGTGTGTGTCTGTGTGTGTGTGTGTGTGTGTTGGTGTGTATGTGTGTGTCTGTGTGTGTGACACTGTGTGTGTGGCGTGTGTGTGTGTGTGTGTGTGTTTGGTGTGTGTGTGTGTGTGTGTGTGTGTTGTGTTGTGTGTGTGCTGTGTGTGTGTGTGTGTGTGTGTGTGTGTGTGTTGTGTGTGTGTGTGTGTGTTGTGTGTGTGTTGTGTGTGTGTGTGTGTGTGTGTGTGTGTGTGTGTCTGTGTGTTTTGTGTGTGGTGTGTGTGTGTGTGTGTATGGTGTGTGTGTGTGTGTGTGTGTATGTGTGTGTCTCTGTGTGTGTGTAGTGTGTGTGTGTGTGTGCGTGTGTGTGTGTGTGTGTGTGTGTGTGTGTGTGTGTGTGTGTGTGTGTGTGTGTGCTCTGTGTGTGTGTGTGTGTTGTGTGTGTGTGTGTCTGTGTGTGTGTGTGTGTGGTGTGTGTGTGTGTGTGTGTGTGTGTGTGTGTGTGTGTGTGTGTGTGTGTGTGTGTGCTGTGGTGTGTGTGTGGTGCGTGTGGGTGTGTGCGTGTGTGTATGTGTTGTGTGTGTGTGCGTGTGTGTGTGTGTGTGTGTGTGTGTGTGTGTGTGTGTGTGTGTGTCTCTGTGTGTGTGTGTGCGTGTGTGTGTGTGTGTGTCTCTGTGTGTGTCTCTGTGTGTGTGTGTGTGTGTGTGTGTGGTGTGTGTGTGTGTGTGTGTGTGTGTGTATGTGTGTGTGTGTGTGTGTGTGTCTATGTGTGTGTGTCTGTGTGTGTGTGTGTGTGTGTGTGTGTGTGTGTGTGCGTGCGTGTGTGTGTGTGTCTCTGGTGTGTGTGTGTGTGTCTCTGTGTGTGTGTGTGTGTGTGCGTGTGTGTGTGTGTGTTGTGTGTGTGTGTGTGTGTGTGTGTGTGCTGTGTGTGTCTCTGTGTGTGTGTGTGTGTGTGTGGGTGTGTGTGTGTGTGTGTGCGTGTGCTTGCGTGCGTGCGTGCGTGCGTGTGTGTGTGTGTGTGTATTAGCGCTGGGCGATTTTGCCTAAAAAAAATCTCAGATTTTTTTAAAGAAAATTTTAAGTTTTGATTTGATTTTAGTTTTTTTTAATGCACTAAAAAAAAACTACAGACATCAGATTTATTTTCAAAAGTGCAACTTTATTGCTGTGATTGTCAAGAGTTAAAATGCATAAAACAATCAAAATAAAAAGTAAAGACTCTGTCATTTCAACTATTCTATAACATGAACAAACATATATCACATATAATAACACATATTATACACATATATTACACATATAATATCACATATATAACACATTTATATTCACACTATATAACACATCTTATAAACACAGTATTGGTATCACATATATAACACATATATAAGCACATTTAATAACACATATATAACACATTTATAACACATATATATCACATATATAAACCATAATAACACATTTATAACACATCTAATCACATATATAACACATATAGAACACATATATAACATATAACACTATAAGCACAGATAGAACCACCTAGATATCACATATATAAAGATATACATATCATAAATAACATATATACAATATAGCACATATATAACAACATATATATCACATATATAACAATAGTGTATACACATATACTCACCATATAAGGTAAAGGCCAGTAAATTAGAATATTTAGAAAAACGTGATTTATTTCAGTAATTGCATTCAAAAGGTGTAACTTGTACATATATTTATTCATTGCACACAGACTGATGCATTCAAATGTTTATTTCATTTAATTTTGATGATTTGAAAGTGGCAACAAATGAAAATCCAAAATTCCGTGTGTCACAAAATTAGATATTGTGTTAGGGTTAAATTTTGAAGATACCTGGTGCCACAAACTAATCAGCTGATTAACTCAAAACACCTGCAAAGGGCTTTAAATGGTCTCTCAGTCCAGTTCTGAAGCCTACACAAACATGGGGAAGACTTCAGATTTGACAGCTGTCCAAAAGGCGACCATCGACACATTGCACAAGGAGGGAAAGACACAAAAGGTTATTGCTGAAGAGGCTGGCTGTTCTCAGAGCTCTGTGTCCAAACACATTAATGGAGAGGCAAAGGGAAGGAACAACTGTGGTCAGAAAAAGTGTACAAGCAATAGGGATCACCGCGCCCTGGTCAGGATTGTGAAAAAAAACCCATTCAAGAATGTGGGGGAGATTCACAAGGAGTGGACAGCTGCTGGAGTCAGTGCTTCAAGATCCACCACCAAGAGACGCTTGAAAGACATGGGTTTCAACTGCCGCATACCTCGTGTCAAGCCACTGTTGACCAAGAAACAGCGCGAAAAGCGTCTCACCTGGGCTAAGGAAAAAAAGAGCTGGACTGCTGCTGAGTGGTCCAAAGTCATGTTTTCTGACGAAAGCAAATTTTGCATTTCCTTTGGAAATCGAGGTCCCAGAGTCTGGAGGAGGACAGGAGAGGCACAGGATCCACGTTGCCTGAAGTCTAGTGTAAAGTTTCCACCATCAGTGATGGTTTGGGGTGCCATGTCATCTGCTGGTGTCGGTCCACTCTGTTTCCTGAGATCCAGGGTCAACGCAGCCGTATACCAGCAAGTTTTAGAGCACTTCATGCTTCCTGCTGCTGACTGCTCTATGGAGATGGAGATTTCAAGTTCCAACAGGACTTGGCGCCTGCACACAGCGCAAAATCTACCCGTGCCTGGTTTACGGACCATGGTATTTCTGTTCTAAATTGGCCAGCCAACTCCCCTGACCTTAGCCCCATAGAAAATCTGTGGGGTATTGTGAAAAGGAAGATGCAGAATGCCAGACCCAAAAACGCAGAAGAGTTGAAGGCCACTATCAGGGCAACCTGGGCTCTCATAACACCCGAGCAGTGCCAGAAACTCATGGACTCCATGCCACGCCGCATTAACGCAGTAATTGAGGCAAAAGGAGCTCCAACCAAGTATTGAGTATTGTACATGCTCATATTTTTCATTTTCATACTTTTCAGTTGGCCAACATTTCTAAAAATCCCTTTTTTGTATCAGCCTTAAGTAATATTCTAATTTTGTGACACACGGAATTTTGGATTTTCATTTGTTGCCACTTCAAATCATCAAAATTAAATGAAATAAACATTTGAATGCATCAGTCTGTGTGCAATGAATGAATATAATGTACAAGTTACACCTTTTGAATGCAATTACTGAAATAAATCAAGTTTTTCTAAATATTCTAATTTACTGGCCTTTACCTGTATAACACATATATAACACATATATATCACATATATAACACATATATAACACATATAGCTACTCAAAGGGTAAACAAAGGGGGGCGGGCTCACATTGCGGACGGAATGCAAAAAAGTCCAAACAAACTGTATTGAGAAAAAAATACAAAATATAAATATATATATATATATATATATATATATCCACCCTTCCCTAAGCAGCAACAATAAACCATTCTAATCAATTCCTTTTTAATCAATCAGCAGAGGATGATAGCAGCGTACAGAAACATGATAAATACAGCCCAGCACACATGGTAATAATAACAGGATAATAATGTTTCTACCTTTTTGAAATGAAGTCTACGTCTCCTACGCCTCAGAATAAATAGGAATATCATGATAATAGTTCATCAGGTCCACCCAGTCTCTGGTCTGTCATGGTCTGTCCATACACGACACGTCGGGGTCTTGTTTCCGGAAGTGCAACGTACAAATCAGAAGAAGAAGAAAAAGAAGAAGAAGAACTCTGAAGTGTCACCATTAAAACAGAAGAAGAAGAAGAACCTGGTAGTGGAGACACTCACTACAGACGTTCTATGATGTTCTACAACTAAAAACACGCCCTCACCCCACACCTGTATTTATAATAAAAATATACCAAATGCGTAAAATAAAACAAAAATTATTTCAATAAAAAGTCCACAAATGCACAAAAACACAACAGAAAGATACAAAAATATACAAAATGACTCCAAAAAACATACATTGCAGAAAAATACACCAAATGAAAAAAATATAAAGATGCTAAATATTGCATTCATTAGCATATAGATTTATTTATGAGTGAGTTTATTTCATAAATCAATGTGTTTTTGTCCTACAGTACGTCACATGATCAGCTGTGTCTGACGATCCTTAAAGAACGTGTGACTGTTTTATTTTGATTAACCTAAGGAAATGTATATTTATTTATTTTCGCCCTGGCATTTGTTTACTGTTAAATTGAAGTTTTGAAAAATTCTTTTGAATAAAATTTTGAGGAATAACTGACAATTGTTTGCTCATTTTAAAAGGTCTTTCATATTTGTAACACACTATTTATATTGTTGTTTACAAACACAAAAATGTAATTTATACAATTACTTGATTCATTGATGAAAAAATCGACAGAATACTCGATTACAAAAATATTGTATATCTGCAGCTCGAGTAGTTTCACAATCTGTTGATTATTTTAAAACTAAGATGAATCATTTACTCAGGAACAGTTCTAGAAAGTTAAGAAATGACTTTACTTTTCTTAAAACATACTGAAGTACAAGTCAAATGACTGATTTAGAAATATAAAAGTACAAGTTACTCATACAAGTAACTTCATTACAGTAACGTGAGTACTTGTAATCTATTACTTTCACCTCTGGCTATAGGTTGCTTTAAATGTGGGTGTTTCACCCTAAAACAGTTGTCAACATGTTGTGATGCTTTATTTCTTCAGTGTTTGCATGAGTCACTGTGGGTTTGAACCGACAACCTGCAGATGTTCCACAGACAGATGTGCTCTGACCGTTGTCATTTACCTTGTCAGTGCGTTCTTGGGTCCAAAAGATCTCCTGCCGTACAAAGAGTACAAAGAGAAATTTGGAAAGTCCAACAAAAGGAAGGGTTTCAACGACGGCCTGTGGGAGATCGAGAACAACCCGCGGGTCAAGTTCTCAGGGTTCCAGGTCAGTGTCCCTGTGCTCCTTGTTCTCCGTGTGGTCCCTGTGGTCCCTGAGCAGAGCAGTGTGTGGTGTTTTCAGGTCCAGCAGCAGAGCTCGTCTGATGCGGAGGATGGAGGAAACGCCGCCGATGGCAGCAGTGACGGAGAGGAGAACGACTCTGTGGAGGGAAAGGACACGATGAAGGGAGACAAAAGGACAAAAACTACAACTCCCAAGGTATAGCACAACCAGTGTTTAATACAGAATATCCTTTTAGGCCACATGTGTCAAACTCAAGGCTCGGGGGCCAAATCTGGCCCTTTAAAACATCCCAATTGGTATGAAATCAATATTAGAAATGTGAGAAATGTAGCAAAAATACATTAAAAGGAGCAAAAATATGGTAAGAAAAAGTGATGAAAATATGTTAAAATATGGTGAGTTTGGTGAAGTTGTAGAAAAATCGTACAAAAAAAATTAAAAAATGGGGTGAAATTATTCAGAAAATATTCTTAGTTTCTTGAAGGCATCTGGGGACCCCCTCCTAGTTTAAATGTCTTAATAATTTAGATGTGGATATATCAATAGGGGGCACACGGTGGCTTAGTGGTTAGCGCGTCCGTCACACAGCAAGAAAGTCCTGTGCTGTGGAGTTTGCATGTTCTCCCTGTGCTGCAAGGGTTTCCTTCAGGTACTCAGACTCCTCCCACAATCCAGAAACATGATGTTAGGGTGATTGGAGTCTCTAGATTGCCTGTAGGAGTGAATGTGTGTGTGTGTGTGTGTGTGTGTGTGTGTGTGTGTGTGTGTGTGTCCAGGGTGTACCCCGCCTAACGCCCAATGACACCAGCGGACCCCCACCACCCTGAATCAGGACAAAGTGGGTCAGAAAATGGATGGATAGGTAGCGTTACAAAGGGGCGTAAAATATCTGGCAAATTTCCTCTGGAATTTTAGCAATATTAAAAAATCATTATTATTTATTTATTAAAGGTCCGTATCATGTTATATTTCACCATCATCTCCATTTGTTCTAAGAGCCACAAAGACATCATATCTGAGGTTTATTTTCCCAAACTCGTCTGTTTTCCAGAGTTTTATCCTCTGAAAAGTCACTTTCTGACCAACTCTACACAAACAGGCTGATTTACATCCTACTTATGCATATTCATGAGTGGGCGTGTCTATAGACTGGACACTGACTTCCTCCTCCCCACACGGTGACGTAGGGCCAGAGGACGGCCCACCCTCCTCCCACCCACTCCATAGCAGAGCTCATGCTGCTTTATAAACACAGACAGAGCGTGGGGGCGGGGCTTTCACCGGTACATACATGGACTGTAGAAAATACATACATAGCACTGTGTGAAGGACGCTAACATGCTCACCTTTGTGGGCGTGTCTGTTTACATGTCAATCACAGCAGAGAGCTTCCTGGAGGCGTGGCTTCTACAGCTCAGTGCTGCGTCAAATTTGTCATCAAAGTGGGAACGCGTCATCAAATTGGGGCCCATTGCAAAGAGCTGTCCGTTCCCTGTATGACCGTAGCAGGTTCTCAGTGCTGGCAGTAAGTCAGACCTGTTCCCAGTGCATGTTGGTCTCCACCAGGGCTGCCCTTTGTCACCTGTTCATTACTTTTATGGACAGCCACAGACCGGAGGGAGCCCGATGTGGGAACCTCAGGATTTCATCTCTGCTGTTTGCAGATGATGTTGTTCTGTTGGCTTCATCAAATCAGGACTTTCAGCGTGCACTGGGGCGGTTTGCAGCCCAGTGTGAAGCGGCCGGGATGAGGATCAGCACCTCCAGATCTGAGGCCATGGTTCTCCACCAGAAAAAGGTGGCTTCCCCTCTCTGGGTCAGTGGAGAGTCGTTGCCTCAAGTGGAGGAGTTCAAGTATCTCAGGGTCTTGTTCACGAGTGAGGGTCAGATGGAGCGTGAGATCGATAGACGGATCGGTGCGGCGTCAGCAGTGATGCGGTCGCTGCATCGGACTGTTGTGGTGAAGAGGGAGCTGAGTCGGGGGGCAAAGCTCTCGATTTACCAATCGATCTACGTTCCTACCCTCACCTATGGTCATGAGATTTGGGTAATGACCGAAAGGACAAGATCGCGGATACAGGCGGCCGAAATGTGTTTCCTTAGCAGGGTGGCTGGGTCCACCCTTTCTAGATAGGGTGAGACGCTCGGGAGGAGCTCGGAGTAGAGTCGCTGCTCCTTCACATCAAAAGGAGCCAGCTGAGATGACTCGGGCATCTGTTTCGGATGCCTCCTGGTCGCCTCCCTCGGGAGGTGTTTCAGGCATGTCCTATTGGGAAGAGGCCTCGTGGGAGGCCCAGGACACGCTGGAGGGACTATGTCTCTGAGCTGGCCTGGTGTTGCCTCGGGGTCCCCCCAGAACAGCTGGAGGAGGTGTGTGTGGATCAGGAGGTCTGGGCGTCTCTGCTGAGACTGCTGCCTAGAATTGGGAGTAATTTTAAATCATTGTATCATATCTAAACACTCAAATTATTTGACAAATTAAATAAGTCTAGTCCCTACCTGTCACCTATTGGTTGGATATTGTCCGTGTCTTATATTCTACATACTTTATATCATTTACAAATGGAAATGCAAAGTTATTGTGGAAATGGTTCGATTCCCAACTTCTGTGGTCCATTTCACTTCAAACTTGTCCGTATTTGTCCTGTTGGAGTAAAATGTGTTTTGTTATAGGAGCTATTATTTATCACCGGAATAGAAATGTGTATATATTGGCCAGGCCTAGTGAGGGGCGTGGTCACAGCCTCTGAGTGTCTCCTCCCAGTGTGACTGTGGGAGTGTCCATGGATCAGCTTCAGTGTGTGTGAGTTTGTGTGTGTGTGTGAGTTTGTGTGTGTGTAGCTGCTGTAAACAAACGCTCGTAGAAACAGTCGCACACGTCCTGCTACCACTTAGCAATCACAGTTGCCTAGCAACTGATCTCTATGAAGACAGAGATGTGCTGCATCCAAAGGAATGTCAAACTGTGTGTGTGTGTGTGTGTAGTAATGTAATGTGATGAGGAGCTTTCATTCAAACCTTCACCTGGTGCAGGGACAACATCCTCTACAGCAGTGTTTCTCAAATGGGGGTACGTGTACCCCTAGGATTATATAGTATATATATATATACACTCACGGCACTCCATGAGCACTTGGCAGCACAAATCAACCAGATGTTGAGAGATGGGAATCACCATGAATAACTAACCAAAGGGTACACAATCAAAGGGTACAGTCCCATCCAACTATCGGCCAATAACCTGCCTCTCCACAATGTGGAAGCTCATGTCTGGCATCACAGCGGCTAAGATAAGCGGGCACATGGATCAATACATGAGCACAGCTCAGAAGGGAATCAGTAAAAAGACCAGAGGTGCCAAACACCAGCTCCTGGTTGACAGAACAGTCACTAGAGCCTGAAGAACCAGAAACACTAACCTGAGCTCTGCCTGGATTAATTACAAGACTCAATGTCACATACTTGGATCATTGAATGCTTGGAGCTATACAACATCAACAGGACTCTAAGAACCTTCATTGCAAACTCGATGAGGTTGTGGAAAACCACCCTTGATGCCAATGGTAAGGAGACGTCCTGTCCCCACTGCTGTTCTGCATAGGTCTGAACCCCCTCAGCCAAATAATCAACAAGACTGGCTATGGATACCGACTCAGGAACGGGGCCACCATCAGTCACCTCCTCTACATGGATGACATCATGCTGTACGCTACTGATCTATACCACCCAGATCTACAGCGCAGACATTGGGATGTCATTCAGACTAGAGAAGTGTGGTTGAAGGTGACTAAGAGAGGGAAGGTAGTCCACACAGAAGGGGTCTCAATCCCAGAAGGAACAATAGCAGACATTGAGGACAGTTACGAGTACCTCGGAATCCCACAAGCAAATGACAACCTCGAAGAGGTGACTAGGAAAGCGGCTACGGCCAAATACCTCCAACGAGTAAGGCGTGTCCTAAGAAGCCAGCTCAATGGGAAGAACAAGTCCCGGGCAATAAACAGCTACGCCCTGCCAGTAATCAGATACCCTGCAGGAATAAGAAGCTGGGCAAAGGATGAGATACAGACCACAGATGTTAACCATGCACGGAGGGTTCCACCCCAAATCCAGCACCCTGAGACTGTACGCTAGCCGTAAGGAAGGAGGCCGAGGTCTAGTGAGTGTGAGAGACACTATCCAGGATGAAACATCTAAGATCCATAAGTACATCAAGGACATTCTACACTAAGATATAGGGAAGTGATCAAAAAGCTGCTTTAATTTATTATAATTATAACCTATTATAATTATAACTTATGTGTCTGAGACAGAAACCTTCAAAGCTGTCGAGGGTTTCATCAGCAGAAGAAGATCTGGAGAAGGAAGGAAGAGACGACGAGCCAAAGAGCGGCTCAGACGAAGGAGAACCTGACAATGACATCATCAGCAAGGTGAGGCTAGCTCCGCCTCCTTCATCACACTCGAGATAGTCTTTGTGTTTGTACCTGATGGGACTTATCATAACTCGTTTACATCAATGAGCTTTTGGTACTTCCAATGAATTTGCATATTGGCTTAATATGTTGTTTCACTCGTGACATTTAGATTTAACATTCACATTTAGATTTAGATTTAATATTTAGATTTTAGATTAAAATTTAACATTTAGGTTTAGATTTATATTTAACATTTATATTTTAGTTTTAAATTAAAATTTAGATTTAACGTTTAAGATTTACAATTAACATTTAGATTCAACATTAGATTTAAATTTTACATTTAGATTTAAATTTTACATTTAGATTTAAATTTTACATTTAGATTTAATTTTTACATTTAGATATAGAATTAACATTGAGATTTAACATTTAAGATTTGAGGGGGTCTGGTTTGGGGGCCTCAGGACCACATCACTGCTTTTTACAGACGATGTGGTCCTGTTGGCTCCATCAAGCCGTGACCTTCAACTCTCACTGGATCAGTTCACAGCCCAGTGTGAAGTGGAGGAGAACCAGCACCTCCAAATCTGAGTCCATGGTTCTCGACTGGAAAAAGGTGGAGTGCCTTCTCCAAGTGAGGGAAGGATGGAGCGAGAGATCGACAGGCGGATTGGTGCGGCGTCTGCACCGATCCGTCGTGGTGAAGAGGGATTTACAGGTGGATCTACGTTCCTACCCTCACCTATGGTCATGAGCTTTGGGTCATGACCCAAAGAACCAGATCATCAGGTACAAGCGGCTCCATAGGGTGGGGGGGCTCTCCCTTAGAGATACGGTGAGAAACTCAGTCATCAGGAGGAGCTCAGAGTAGAGCCGCTGCTCCTCCGCATTGAGAAGAGAAAAATGAGGTGGCTTGGGCACCCGATTAGAATGCCCCCCTTCCAGACGTCTCCCTAGTGAGGCGTTCAGGGCACGTCCCTCCAGAAGGAGACCCCAAGGAACACCCAGGACACGCTGGGTGTCCTCGGTGACAGCTGGCCTGGGAACGCCTCAGGATTGATGGATGGATAGATTTAAGATTTACATTTCATATTTAGATTTATCATTTAGATTTAACATTTAGATTGAACTTTGACATATTTTTATGAGAAAAGTCAATATCACAAATTTCACAAATATTGCTGTAAATATGGTCAAAAGTAACATAAATAAATTCACATAAGTTTCCTAAAAGTGGTTTGTTGCTAAATGTTGCTAAATGTTGCTAAATGTTGCTGTTTATTTAAGCATTAGCAACTTTCCAATCAGCGCCCTATGTTTCTGTCTCCAGAACCAACTGCTGGAGACGCATTAAAGGAGGAAGAGGAGGAGGAAGAGGAGGAGATGGTGGAGGAGATGGTGGAGGTCCTCTCAGATGTTGATGAGCTCAAGCGTCACAAGGACCATCTTCACCTCAACAATCTCTCATTGATCTCAACATGTTTGGCTTCAATCATTGTGTCAGTCGTCAGTGGAAACATCAAGTGTCTGCGCTGGAGACGAGCGTCCACAGGTTGGATTCCTCTGGTTGGATTCCTGTGGTCGGTCTCACCCTTCGTCCATCCATCATCAATAAGGAATTAAAGCAGATTAAAGAACGTGCAGAACATCAGAGAAATCCCATGGACTGAATGTAAACCACATGTGTCAAACTCAAGGCCCGGGGGCCAAATCTGGCCCTTTACAGCATCAAATTTGGCCCTCTTGATAAAGTAAAAATAATAGAAAAAACATGAAACACTTTGTAAATGACCAACTCATTCATTGTAGATATCTCAGCCTCTCCAGATACCAACATTCTATTTACATCCACAATATTTGCAGAGCTCAGTTATCTCGTTCTTAGCACATGACGGTTTTTTTTTAATCTTACTGTAATTTGTTGAAAGAACTCTCCAGTTCTTTTCAAAATCTGACAGATTTTCCTCAAATATTTCACCAAATTTCCCCAAATTCCCAAAATTTGGTAAATTTAAGTGAAGATCTGCAAGAACTGATATATTCATATATGTTATCATTTATATATCATTTATACGTGCAAACCAGGGCCCATTAATGTGGAACTGGCTGTTTTTCACTCATGGTCAAACTGGTCTGTATTATTGTGTAGATAACAGACGTTTCACTGTAAACTCAGAATATAAAGATTTGAAACAAATGAAAACTAAATGAAAACTTTGTAATCACTGAGAACAATAAGTGGTTTAAAGCTCTGAACATTCTGTTTTGAATTAAAGTGTAATCCTAATTTAATTGTAATTGAGTTCAGATAATTGACTTTATAATTGGAATTGCAATGGAAATTCTATAAAAAATGTCAATTACATTTTAATTAAAAACCATGTTACAGTTCTATGTCTGACACATACGTCGTTAATAATTATCAAAATATGCTTCTTTCAATTTTACGTCACTATTCTTTCATTTTACCATTTTTTGAAAATATAAATCTGTGTATAGTGACAGAAAAAAGGCTCAGACATCCACACAAATAATATTAAATATGAATACCAATATATTCATTGATTATGAAGCCTAACAAGGTAATCAATAGATGATAAACCAATTAGATGATAGATCATATTTATTATTGTATTTTACAGCTGATTATAGACATGGATCAAACTGAGCCGTTAGCATTAGAGATGCTAACAGAAAGCTAACACATGAGGAAGGTTTTTTATTAAAGGCTCAGTAATTGTGATAATTGAGAATGTAATTGTAATTGACTTTCAGGGGAAAAATAATAATTTTAATGTTAATTGGAATGCTTGTCACTGTAATCATAATGAATTTGTAATTGAACACTTATAATTGAAGACATAATTGTAATTGAACCCAACCCTGGTCTACCTCCTGCTCTGTCCACCATACTGTCTGATTCACTCACTCACAACATGTGATCTGAGCATTATTTTGGTCACACACGTGTGCATTAGTTCTACACTTATTTGTTCTGATCAGTGGTTTTGTAGCTAGAATGTTTTTTACGAAGTTATTATTGTTGCAGTGTGATGGAATATTCAGTACATGTGACATCATTCTAAATGTTATTCTTTATGTACCCCCCCCCCCCCCCCCCCCCCCCCCCCCCAAAAAAAATAAAAAAAGAACAATTATTAATAGAGACGCATAGAAAGTGTATGAAGTGTTGTGCACACATAGTAACACTCTAAATAAGTGAATGTGTTGTTGATACAGTAGCATTATTATTCTGGACACTGGCTCCTCCTTTATTAGAGAGTGACGTCACGTGTCTGTTCTGATTATATCTATGAACATTTTACAGTGGCATGTTTTATTGTTGTACAAATTCATCAAAGTGTCCTTCAAACCTGTGTTGAACATTTGGACATCAGTGGGTATCAGTAGAGGTGAATGCTATAAATCACACTGTTTTCAGTGAAACTGGTGTGTTGATCATTTTATCTGAACATTGTAAATATCTTAAGACTTTTAAAAGTCTTATATTAAATATAAACCTGATTAGTTTAAGTGTTTCCTTTAGGTTAAACTTCTCTTTCCTGAGGTGAACATTAGAACCGTTCTATCTAATCTCTGTGTTCAATAATCTCATGTTTGGTTTTTTTAGGTTGTAGGTTTTTAAACTCCTACGACTGATTATGGATCAAACTTTTTCTAAATAAACTCTTTGAATGCACAAAGGTTTGTTGTGTGTTTTTACAATGTTTCACTGCTGATCATTATTAGGTAGTTATTACACTAAGTCCATTATTAGGTCATTCCAACACAACCTTTGGTCTCAAAGAGAAATTAGTTCATAATAAATATGTTTTCAAAAATAAATGTTTTTCTGATGCAAGTTTTAAAAAATATTTTTTGTTACTAGTGAACAACTAATAATTAATAAATGATTATTAGACAGAGCTAAGCTACAATAACTTCATGTAAATGATTATTAATAATCACCAGTGGTGAAATAATCCAAAGTTTGGTTTCAAAATAAAAATGAAGAACTCACATAAATAAAAATAGTTTAATATCCCAATAAATATTAACATTTATACTATAAATTAAAACAGATCAGATTATTTATTATATTCACACATGTAGTTATGAACCAATGAAAATAGTAAATAAAGTTCATATTTCCAGAGTGTGTGAGTCTAGAACCAATGTATATCTGTGACTAATCATTAGTGATGTGAACAGTCTATGTTCATAGCTCTAAGCTGATCACATGACAGGGAGCTGAGACATATGCTAAGTAGTTTACTGAACATGTTCCAGACCCAAACACACACTGACTATTTAGAGGAGCTGACATGTCCACCAGATATGATGTATAGCAGATCTATTTCTATAGTCTGAGAGAGTGGGAGGAGCTTGTTACTGTACCATATTTACCTTTATATGTGATGGAGTTACAAATATATTGGAAGATGAACATGGAAGAATAATAAGGACACACCCCCCTCACTACATTATCTATATCTATAAATTATTGATCAGATCAAACTAAACATTTACAGTGAGAATATTAAATTATTAAGAAAAAAATTGAAAAAAAAATGTTTTTTAATTTTTAGCATAGACATAATACGTAGACACCGCCCATCAGAGCGGGACGTCAACAGGGCGGCCATCTTGGACCAGTGTCAATCACTACTACAGTGCATTACATCTATAGAGAAATGATTACATTTATCATAAATCACTCAATTCTCAATCAATTTTCACAGGGTTGTTTGTAACAAACGTCAGACATGATAGATATAGATAGACAGACAGACAGACAGACAGACAGACAGACAGATAGACAGATAGATAGATAGATAGATAGATAGATAGATAGATAGATAGATAGATAGATAGATAGATAGATAGATATAGAACAAAAGGAACCTAGAAAACATTCAGATGTGCTCAGGTTTTTATTGACAACATAGTTTAAGGCTATACATTTGACAATTATTATTATTGTACAATTGTACTATTACTGTATTATTGTATTGCTATTCTTATAATTGTCATTATATTCTCATATTATTGTATTATTTTTTATTATTATTAATACTTTATATTATAGTTAGTGGTATTCTCATTTCAAATATTCAAGGATGAGGGTGTAGAGATTAAGTGTAAGTTTATTGAAACCAAAATGTGTGGGATGTCCTGAATATTTGTTGATATGAAATGAACCTTTATTATCAAACCATTCCAGTATTTAGCAGCACTCACACATCAGACTAATCTATAACATGGATCCCTTCTTTTATTTGGATTTGAATAATCTATTATTATTATTAGCAGTAGTAGTAATAATAATAATAATAGGAAGAAGAAGAAGAAGAAGAAGAAGAAGAAGAAGAAGAAGAAGAAGAAGAAGAAGAAAGAGAAGAAGAAGAAGAAGAAGAAGAAGAAGAAGAAGAAGAAGAAGAAGAAGAAGAAGAAGAAGAAAGTGGATAGTGTGTATCAGATCCTCCATAGAAATTATAGGAAACTTACATTTATAAATTTATTTATTTCCTCACCATTTTGGACACGGCTCTGTTTTATCATCGATAACTATAATAATAGATACATGTGTTTTATAGTCGTAATGTCGCCCCCTGCTGGTGGCATGGAGGCCTGATGATGACGTATTTCCGGGGTCGCTGTGACAGAGGAAGTAGCAGTTAGCGGTGCTTTTAAAGAGCCTCAGGCCGCAGCAGAGCTCTATCCCCGGGGCCGGTGTTCGTTCCCAGCCTCAGCATGGCGGACAGAGACGGTGGGTTAGTCCGGGTCAGACTAGGCTACACGGCCCTGTGTGGGAGCTAGCATGGAGCTAACAGGCTAAGCTAACAGCAACATGCTAACTCAGCCCACTGTGTTTCAGGATATGAAGACGCGGTGGAGGAGAGGGTGATTAATGAAGAATATAAAATATGGAAGAAGAACACTCCTTTCCTCTATGACCTGGTGATGACGCATGCGCTGGAGTGGCCCAGCCTCACCGTGCAGTGGCTGCCTGACGTCAACAGGTTTGCTATACAGTGATTCTCAACTGGTGGGTCGTGGATCTGTACTGGGGGGGTCACGGACAGCTGGTTAAAAAATAAATAAATATTTAATGCCTCTCATGTTGGACTAGTCTTATTTTGGCAGAAAAAAGATCAAATAAAAATAATTTACAGTAAACACAGTGGAAAGAAGCTCCAGGACAAACCTGAACCATCTCACACACACACACACACACACACACACACACACACACACACACACACACACACACACACACACACACACACCACTCCGTGCAGGTTGTAGTGTGTCAAACAGCTTTCCATCAGTTTCATCTATCATCTCACATGCACGTGTACGTGCACTACATAGACAGTGATGTTTTGTAACCTGAGGTTGTGTCCCTGTTCCAGGCCAGAGGGGAAGGACTGTGCGGTCCACAGACTGGTTCTAGGAACCCACACGTCAGACGAGCAGAACCACCTGGTTATAGCCAGTGTCCAGGTTCCCAATGACGACTCCCAGTTTGACGCTACGCACTACGACAGTGACAAATGGGGTGAGTCTCACACACACACACACTGTCATTTTTAATCTCAAACTGTTGAAAGAAATGTTGCATTATTCACAAAACCCTCAATTTTCCTCAATTTATTCCTCAAAATTTCTGCAAAATAAATAAAAATTGGGAACAAAATGAAGGAAATTGAAAAAAAGAATCACAGATTGGAATCAGTGATTTATTGATGAAATTGTCGACATGTTTTACACATCATTTAAACATGAGCTGGTTAATGTTATGAATCTGTCTCACCTGAGCTAAACCAGTTTCCCACCGTAACAAATGTCCCCATTAACGCCCAGTTATCCTGACAAATAACTCAAACGTATTGAAGTAACAGGGAACAAGTTACATCATATTTCATAATAAATCAAAAACTAAATTAGATGAATCACCTGCATTAAAAACAAAAGTAAAAGTGCAGCAGTGAAAAATATAAGAAGTAAACAAATATTGTTTACAATCTGTGACAAAAAGATGAAGAAAAAGGAAATTACTGTACTTTAAGTCAGCTATTGAAAGTTTTATTGTTTTGCTTCATGTGAAGAACATCATTATTTTTACACTTAAGTTCCACTTTACATTTTGTTCCCACTCTATATAATAATACGTGTATTTATATTAATTTCTGCTACATTTTTAGCTTCTCATTATTACTTTCTTTGTGTGTTTAGTGTTAATGAAGAAAGGTTTTTAAGAAGATTGAAATGAAGTTAAAAATGTCCTGATTGTTGCACCCCACCTGTCATTCCTACATTCCCCACCAGGGGGCGCGCCCCACACTTTGAGAAACACTGAACTATAATGAGTTAGTGAATGATTGTAATGATGACTCATCACATATGTGTTCGTGCTGAAGCTCTCACTGAGTATGTTTCAGGTTAAGTCACCTACAGTGTGTGATGTGTTAGCATGACGGCTAACTGTTCCTTAATATTGTTTCCTGTGCGATTGCTCTGGTCTGTCAGAGTTTGGTGGCTTTGGGTCAGTGAGTGGAAAGATAGAGATAGAGATCAAGATCAACCATGAGGGGGAGGTCAACCGTGCACGCTACATGCCCCAGAGCCCCCACATCATCGCCACCAAGACCCCCACGTCTGACGTACTGGTGTTTGACTATACCAAGCATCCCTCTAAGCCAGGTAGGACCCCCCCCACACACACACACACACACGATTACAGCTCACTGTGTGTGCGCGTGTGTGTCTCTGTGTGCGTGTGTGTCTCTGTGTGTGCGTGTGTCTCTGTGTGTGTGTGTGTGTGTGTCAGACCCCAGTGGGGAGTGTCACCCTGACCTGCGTCTCAAAGGTCACCAGAAGGAGGGCTACGGTCTGTCCTGGAACCCCAACCTCAGTGGGAACCTGCTCAGTGCGTCTGATGACCACGTAAGAACCCACGGAACCCAAGAATAACTGTCTGTGTTGTGCTTTAGTTATAGCTACCTCAAGTACAACCATTTCAGTGGGAACTTCTGGTTTACAAAATAAAAGTCTGTTACATTCTAACATCTCATCAGATCTACAGTAGATAGGATCATTTAAATTAGATGAATTTAAACTAATCATCTCATACATATTTATATGACACATAAATAATTAAAAAGGAGCAATTACAATAATCCATGTCACTACAACTTACACCTTTTAATTGTATCTCCCTTAATTTTTGACATAATTTTTTGTCTAATTATGATTTTTTTTATTTATTAGTATTTATTTTGTTTTCTCACAGGATTTAAAAACTAATATTTTCTTTAAAAAAAACTATAAATATTTCTTAAATGGAATTTAAAAAATTAAAGTGGAAAACAGAATTTGGGAAAAAATATAACGTAATTTAGAAAAAAAAAAAAAAGGGATTTTATATGGCCCTAAGTCAAAGATATGAACTAATAGTAAGCAGTGATGTTGCTATGTACGATACATTATAAATAACAACTTATGTTTGAAATCACAGTAACTAGTAAAATAAACGTAGCAGTCAGTGGATCCATTTACACATCAACTCAACACAGACATGATCACCTTGTGTACATACAGTACTAGTTTAGCCTTTACAACAACAACTAACCAGTTAACTAGCTGCTTATAATACACCATAAACATATCATTTTATTGTAACAGACTTTACACTGTGTTAGTTAAGTTACATTTAGTTGATGTTCAAACAACAAGATTCTGTTTTATTTTGGTGACAATTTATTTTTTGACTCTGTCATGATGATGAGAATGTTTTGTTTGTGTTAAAATCAGCACTTTTAGTATTTATAGTGATCATTTATTTTTGTACAACAGACGCCATTTTGTTTTCATTTGAATATTAGTCATTTTATTTTGGTGTTTTTTTTATGTTGCTACAAAAGTGAAACATGACCTGTTACTGTGACATTTTCAACATAAATGAATATATCTACTAATTATAGACATATCATATTACCTTTAAGAGAGTTTAACACTACAGTTTAAGAAATATAAAAAATACATTTTTTTATTGGAGACCCATTGAATTTCCCAGAGACCCTCATTATCACCACCTGTGGAACTCACTACATTTAAACCTGTCAACATCACTGTGATCAGAATACATTTATTAACAATCAGCTGATCAATATGATTCACTTTATTCTGTTTCTCCTCTAAGGGACAGCACTTGTGAGTGAGTTCTGTAGATAGTCTGTTAGAACACTCATCTGACTAGGGATGTAACGATTCACTCAACTCCCGATATGATTCAATTCACGATACTGGGTTCACGATACGATTCTCTCACGATTTATTTTACAAAATGGGACTGTAGACAAATTTTTTTTTTGGGAAAAAAACTAGAAAATACGGTGCTATTTTCCTTTTATTTTTCATTGTAAAAATAATTCCTTTATAAACTATTCAAAACAATGCAATTTAACTAAAAATAAATCTTGAATGAAATAAATAAAGGAATAATACAAATGAAAATGAAGCCTATTAATTTAAATTCTGGTTCTATAATAAACAATGCAAAACTGCATAATAGTTCTTTTTCTTTTAAAAGTGCAACTGAAAATGTATTTTGTGTCTTAACAATTGGACTTTAAAAAAAAAACAACCGTCATTGCACTGATTTACGTCATATATGTTTGGACCAGCAGAGGGCGCTGGTAACACAGTGGTCGGTTGGCATGCAGATATCTTGCAGTGAAGAAGAGAAGCTATGCTAGCAGACAGAGCTAATAGAAAAACGTGACTTTTACAGATATTCAAGTAATATTACAGATATTCTTTCGGTGCTAAAGGGGTAAGGAATCATTTATTAACATATTTAAGAGTAGAAGGCGGCCAGAAAGAAAGTAGTAGCAGACTCCGCCCGCCGCCTACACTTGTGGATAGCGCCCTCTGCTGGTTAAAAAAGTACTGCGATTCAATTGTCAGAAAATCGATATCAACCGTGATACCTATGAATCGATTTTTAACTGCCTTACGATTAATCGTTACATCCCTACATTTGACTGAGCTTTAATGTTCTGAGAAATAGAGAAAGAAGCCACTCTTAAAATCTCTATTTAAATATGAATAAAAAATGTAATGTTAGAGGTGAGATTGTCCTTTTCTATATCGCCAAAATAAAACTGTGCAAATCAATTTAATGAAAAAAACATTTAATTGCACTAAGTTCTTTTATTTTTGAAATTGTGTGTGTCTACAGACCATCTGTCTGTGGGACATTGGGGCCAGCTCTAAAGAAGGGAAGGTGGTGGACGCTAAGACCATCTTCACTGGTCACACAGCGGTGGTGGAGGACGTGTCCTGGCATCTGCTCCATGAGTCTCTGTTTGGATCAGTGGCTGATGATCAGAAACTGATGATGTAACGAGCAACAGGAAGTGACTGTTTACCGGTGGTCTGTCTCTAACGTGTGTGTGTGTGTGTCCTACAGATGGGACACCCGTTCCTCCAACACGTCTAAACCCAGCCATGCGGTGGACGCTCACACTGCTGAGGTCAACTGTCTGAGCTTTAACCCGTACAGCGAGTACATCCTGGCTACTGGCTCTGCTGACAAGGTCACAGGCACAACAGGAAGTAGCTGTGAGCTGTGCTGGACACACCTCTAACCACACCCCTCTCTCTCCTCTATCAGACTGTTGCATTGTGGGATCTGAGGAACCTAAAGTTGAAGCTTCACTCCTTTGAGTCTCATAAAGATGAAATATTTCAGGTAAGAGTTTAGCTCCGCCCCCTCTGTGGTGGTTTCCAGAGAGTTGTGACAACAGAAGTTTAAAATGCTTGATTGTCACATGGTTCATGTTGATTCATCTACAGTAGATATATAAAGTCTACACGCCTTTGTTCTAATGTCACCAACATAAATCATTTCACAACTTTTTCCACCTTAAATGTGACCTAGAACCTGTACAATGATGACAATGATACGATACACAGCCCACGATAACGATTATCTCACAATACGACGATACTGTGATTATCGATATACAATCTACGATAATCTGACATAAGAAATGAAAAGATGAAGTGAAAAAATACAATTTTTATTTTATATTTCTGAAAGACAATAAATATAAAAAGTGTCCTATGAACAGTGACACTATTTTAGTGCAACATTTCTGTAAATAAGTGTCAACATACCAATGTAAACTAATTAATATCTCCAATAGTGCTTTATGTAAACAATTAATATGGTCTTTATTACCAGTGACATCATTATAGTGAAATATTACAGTAAACAATATATAGGTTATTTCAATAAAATGATAATATTTCTGTGAAGACGTACCTGTACATTTTAGTGAAAAAGCAGAAAAGGTTTTAAAAATAATTAAAAAAATTAGATTTTTTTAATAAAATGGATACTTAGTGTGAGTATATCGACAATTGATCGTGCAAAAAAATATTGTTTGAAGATATCGTTACACTCCTAATTAAAAAACAAAGTGAAACCTTTAAAATAAAAAATAAAAACTTAAGATAACCTGGTTACATAAACACACCCTTAAACTAATACTTTGTTGCAGAACCTTTGGTTTTTATTCCAGCACTCAGTGTTTTTGAGTCTATCAGTGTGGAACATCTTGATGAGGTCATATTTACCCACTCTTCTTTACTAAACTGATCTAAATGTGACAGATAGTGAGGACATCTCCTGTGTACAGCCCTCTTCAGATCACCACACAGATGTCCAATAGGATTCAGGTCTGGACTCTGGTTGGTCCATTCCAGAACCTCCATCTGATTGTGGTGAAGCCATTGTTTAGTTGATGCTGTGCTTAGGGTCACTGTGGTGTTAAAAGATAAAGTTCTTCTTCATCTTCATCTTTCTAACAGAAGTCTGAAGGTTTTGTACCAACACTGTCTGGTATTTAGAACTGTTCATAATTCCCTCCACCCTACTAAGGTCCCAGTTCCATCTGAAGAATAACAACCCCAAAGCATGATGCTGCCACCACCATGCTTCACTGTAGGTATGTTGTTCTTTTGGTGATGAACAGTGTTGTTTTTGGACCAAATAAACCTTTTGGAATTATGGCCAAAAAGTTCCACCTTGGTTCCATCAGACCATAACACATTTTCCTACATGTGTTTTGGAGATTTCAAATGTGTTTTTAGAAAATGAAGCTGGGCTTAGATGTTTTTCTTGGTAAGATAAAGCATCCATCTTGCCACCCTACCCCATAGACCAGACATATGAAGAAGATGGAGATTGTTGTCACATGTTCTACACAGACAGTACTTGTCAGAACCTCCTGCAGCTCCTTCAATGTTGCTGTCGACCTCTTGTCAGCCTCCATGACCACTTTTCTTTTAGTCTTGTCATCAATTTATGGCGAACGTCCTGTTCTTGGTAAATTTTCTCCACTTGATGATGACTGTCTTCACTGTGTTCTATGTTATATTTAATTCATTGGAAATAGTTTTATAGCCTTCACTGACTGATATCTGTGAACAATGAGATCCTCTGATGCTTTAGAAGCTCTCTGAGGACCATGGATTGTTCTGGAAGATGTGGCTACAAAAATGTGAGGAAAAGCTTCTAGAACATCTGAACTTTATTTGGGGTTAATCTGAACACAGCCCCGCCCCCAGTTATAAGAGGGTGTGAACACTTTAGTGACCTCCTTCTCTTAGTTTTTATTTTTACTTCACCTCCTTTAAAGGTTTCAGTTTGTTTGATCATTGTACATGTTCTAAAAGTTGGGAGGTGATTTATCTTGGTGTTATTTTTATCACAAAAACCTGGCATTGAACAGGAGTGTGTAGACTTTATATATCTACTGTAGTTCCTAGAATTCATTAATTACTAATGACATAACTGTGATTTTAGGTCATTTGTTGTCAGTAACTGCTTTAATTTACAATATTTATACAGTACACCATCATATGCACACGTTAATAATGTATTAATGAATAAATAGTTAATGCACACGTTAATAGGTTTAAATACACTGATAATAAAAGTGCATCACACACTGTCTAATCTAAATCCACTCACAGTAAACTGATCACTTTCTGGAACTATTGAGGCTCCATGAGCCGCCATTAATGTAAATAAATGATCCATTGGTGTGAACGGAGATGTCATATCTGTGTAAACGTCTCTGGTGGTTTCTTCCTGTTCCATCACGTGTTGTATTAGTCGCTCCATAAATAAAGTCAATAATCAGGATGATTCGGACTCTTCAGGTCCAGTGGTCTCCTCACAATGAGACCATCCTGGCCTCCAGTGGGACCGACCGACGTCTGAACGTGTGGGACCTCAGGTCAGTACGGGGACCACATGTTGAAGAACGTTTAACATGATCCCAGTGGATGAACTGAACCACTGTGGTGTTTGTTTTGCAGTAAAATAGGAGAGGAGCAGTCAGCAGAGGATGCTGAGGACGGACCCCCAGAGCTGCTGGTGATGATGATGATGATGATGATGATTAGGGATGGCTACCGAGTTCTGTACTTTTTATTTTTTTTTACGTATTGATTCATTAATTTACTATTTAAAAATGTAACTCTATAATGACATAGACTCAGACGCCCACACTATAAATATTAAAACCAATATATTAATTGATTAGGAAGTAACCAATAGATGAGAAAATAATTAGATAATGGATCATATTTAGTGTTTTTTATTTTATTTTTCATTTTTTTCTTTTCTTTCTTTTCCACTTTTTTAATTTTTTTTTTTTTTCATTTTTCTCTGTTTCTCATTTTCTTTCACCTTGTCGGCAAAAAAGAAAGAAAAAAATAATATTATTGTATTTTACAGCTGATTATAGATAGGGTCAAACTGACCTGTTAGCATTAGACATGCTAACACAGGAGGAAGCTAACGTTATTAAGGTTATTAATTAAAGGCTCAGTAATTGGGATTAATTGAACTTTAGTCATTGAGAATGTAGTTGTAATTGAAAAACAATAATTGTAATTGGAACAAATGTCGGTCAACATAATTGTAATTTAGCCAACCCTAATGTGCACAAATGAAAGTGAAATAATAGAGCTGCTTTTTAATTCTTTAAATAAACACTGTAGTTGTAACGTCTGAAACTAATGTTATAATATACAAACACTTGGATGTTAGTTTGATATATTTGTTCAAGTTTTTATTATTATTATAATAGGTAAATAGCAACATTTTGAGTTATTATTTACCATTTATTAGCACACAAACGTACTGATACACAGGTTCAGATGTGATAGGTTCCATCCCCACTGACCAATGAAACTGTCTCCATCCTAGTTCATCCATGGGGGGCACACAGCCAAGATCTCTGACTTCTCCTGGAACCCCAATGAACCCTGGGTAATCTGCTCCGTGTCTGAGGACAACATCATGCAGGTTTGGCAGATGGTGAGCACCGTACTACACACACACACACACACACACACACACTAAGTCATAAATGATCTTTTCCATAAAATGCTTCATAAATAAACACATTTCCATGTGTTTATTTCCTTTATTGCTCTGAAAAAAACACAAAAGCAGAAAGAAAAAAAACGCGGTAAATAACGAGGGCTGGAAATATAGAAATTACACCTGAAGACAGTTATAATGTCTGTGTCGTAAATGTTTCACTATAGACTACACACTCAATGAGTATATAATGTCTACTATAGACTATAGTATATGTCTACTATAGACTATAGTATATGTCTACTATAGACTATAGTATATGTCTACTATAGACTATAGTATATAATGTCTACTATAGACGAGGATGATGAGCGTTCCCACTGAAGTATATTTCCAAGTTTCCCAAGATGCATCTGGAACCTCCAGCATTAAAAACCTTGTTCACACTGAGGCTAAATATCTGATTCTCTACCTTTATTTTGAAAGTTCTGAAAACATTTGAAGTGAGAAAGTGACCAAGTAGAATATCAACATGTGCTCATTAGATCCATGAAACTCACGTAGACATATTTCATTCATACATTTTCCATTGGTCTGACTACACTTCCTGTTCACTTCAAAATAAGAGCTCTATTTACGAAAGATTTACAATGTAATCTAAATCCTGGCACTGCTACTGCGCGATAACATGGTGCGTTGGGATAACCGTTGTCTCTGATGTTCCAGGCTGAGAACATCTACAATGATGAGGAACCTGACACCACACCTGTATCTGAGCTGGAGGCTCAAGGATCGTAGCTCCGCCCCCTCATCAGCCTCATAATTCAACAATAAAGCTTTTGTATCTTTCTAAAACACATTTGATCTTTTTCCTGTGAATGAATGACAATGAGCTGTAGTTGATAGAAATCCTAGAAAAAGTTTATTGAAAAGCCAGGCAGGACAATCACTGTTCATCTACACAAATATAAAGCTTTGTTAAACATGGACCAATCAGCAGCAGAGCTAACGTGTGGTCCAATCAGCAGCAGAGGTAGATTCTAACGTCCCCTGAGTCACACACACACACGCTGCTGCTTTAATCCTGTTACCGTTAGTGATGCTGGTGTCTGCAGTTAATGACATGATCACACTGACTCCGCCTACTTTCACACATTCATGCTCATCCCTTTAATTTTTATATAAACATTTAGACTCTGCTTCATTAATCTGAAAATGTTTTTATGAAACAGTGATTTAGATTCTAAAAAGAAATAAAGTATTTATTCCTCCTCCTCCCCTGGCTGTTCTGACTCACATTCACAGTTTAGTTGACAAATGTGTGTGTGTGTGTGTGTAGCTGCTGAGGTCTAAACGTGCACATACACAGTATACGTTAACCTAAGCATTCTATGAGTCAGGACATGATCCACATGAGGTTCTTCTGCTCAGGAATGAACGGCTACATTAGCCTGGACTTGTTCTGTTCCCTGGGTTTGGATAGAAACAATGTAATTTATTATAACTAAAGTAAAGACCTCCTCATACAATCAGTCCTTTGATATGTGTGTCAGTTAGTCCTGTTCTGGGGGCCTAGGAGCCTGGTGGATGCCCTCAGTGTCAAAGCCATCTCCATGAGTAGATCCCTCCAAGTCATCCTCCTGGTCCTGGGGCTCCAGCGCTCCTTGTTCTCCTCCTGTCTCCTGCAGCAGGCTAAGCTTAGTGTTGAGCTCGTTCCTCTCCTTCTGCAGAGCTCTGCACAGACGCTCCAGCAGCTCCAGCTTCCCCTGCAGCGCTTTGAAGTGACCGTCACGCAGAGTTTTCTACACACACACACACACACAGTGTTTACACTGTGCACACACACACACACAGCTAACGTGTGCACCACCATAGTTATGAATGTCAGCTTTTTGAAATTTCTCACATTTGATGTTGACTTTGTTTCACACAATTATAGAAAAACTACAACATTTACTGAAGAAAATGCAAGTGAGGATGCAAACACTGCATTAGCATCAGCTAAACCTTAACCTAGCACTAGCTAAACTAATAATCTAGTATTGGCAATAATTTAATATTAACCTAGCCAATGAATGAATCCTCTGAAATAATGTAGAACATATGATGAAAATGTTAATTTGTAAGGTTTGAAACACTGTAAATAAATGTTAAAAATGTTGATAAAAAAGCTGAACATGTTAAAGGTTGAATATTAAAAATGTTTGTGACAGTGAATATTTATAATTAAAAAGCTAATAAATAGCCACAAACGATATGAACGTTTTTACACTAAACTTGTTGGAATCAAACTTGTCAGATTAATAACAATAACATGAACTGCTAATGGAATATTTAACGTTGACGTGTGTGGTGGCCATCTTTAATGTGAGATCATACTAGGACACACCTCCTCTGCCATGTGCAGCAGGGCCTGGTTGTTGCTCTCCCACTTGCTCCTCCACTGGGTGGTTTCCTTCTCCAGCTTCTTGATCTTTTTAGTCATCTACAGACATACAGCAGCGTTACATAATAATAATAATACAATCACTTTAATGCTGAGTCACCTTCTCCATCTCCTGTCTGAAGGTGGTGAACACCTCGTTGCTCTTAGCCAGAGTGCTCTGGAACTCCTGGAACTTATCCATGTAGAGAGAGAGCTGAGGAGAAGGAGGACAGGTTAGACACGTGTGTGTGTGTTAATGTTAGAGTGTGTGTGTGTGTGTGTGTGTACCTGTTGCTTTAACTGACTCTCCTGCTCCCTCATCATCTCACAGTTGTGTCTTGACTCCGTGGCGTCCTTCAGCAGCTGAAAAACAACACACCGTCTCACACACACAGTCCAATCACAGTAAAGCAGTGCAGGAGGGGGCGTGGCCTCACAAAGTCTCTCTCCCTCTGCTGCTTCTCCTCCACCTCCTTCATCATCTCAGTGATCCTCTGTAGCTTAGCATCCATCAGCTGCTGCTGCAGCTCCTTGTACTTGAACACCTTATCAATATGCTGAAACACACACACCTACTGTTAGACACCATGGAGGGGGAGGAGTCACAGTGAAGAGGAGGAGCTTACCTCCTCCCTCAGCTCATACTGCTCAATCAGCTTCTTCAGCTTCTCAGCCAGCTCCAGGTTCTCCTGCCTCAGCTTGGTGTTGTGGGAGCTGTGCTGCTCCATCTGCACCTCGATGTCTCCTAGAGTCACCTGGAAGTGGAGCATGGCCTCCTTCCTCTGCTCCTCGTACTCCCTGGACCGCTGAGCGTTCTCCTCCTGTGGGCGTGGAACAAACAGGAACATTAGAGGACCATCACAGGAACATCAGAGGGACAGTTACACCCATACCTTGAGGGTCTTGTTGCGTCTCTGCAGCTCTCTACACAGACTCTCCAGTTTGCTGCGGGCCAGGATGGCCTTGCTGTGTTCTCCCTGCAGGTGTATCTTCTCCTTCACCACCTGAGACTGTTTCTTCTGCAGAGACTTCAGCTGCTTCTGCATGGAGCGACTCTCCTCCAGCTGCACACCAGCATTAGCATTAGCTCCAGAGTGGGCCCAGTGAACATTCTGAATGTCAACTCTCACCAGGTCTGCGTACTTCTTGCACAGAGCAGCCAGCTTCTCCTCTGGGGTGGTGAGAGAGTTCAGGGCCTGCATCAGCACCACCACCTCCTTTCCTGAAGCAACCATGAAGACATCTCAGCACACGTTAGGAAACAGCAGAGAATATACTAGAAGGCATGAAGTGGTCATTAGGATCAGACGAGGTTTGAGGAGACATCTCCCATTGGTTGAGACATTGAAGTTCACTCACTTCTTCACACAGTTCCCACACTTTCTTTTCATTATGATTTTTCAAAAATTTTCAACAATATTTGACCAAGTTTCCATGACTTGGTTCTGACGTGCTAAGATCTATTGATGACCATGAGAACCTTTCCAGTGTTCCAGAGATGACCTGCACGTTCAATGTCAGATAACGATGAACATCTTTGAGATTTCATGTGTTTTAAACATTCAAATAAAATATAGTTCAATTATTCCATGACTTTAAGACTGAAAAAAAACATTTTTATCAAATTCCATAACTTTTCCAGGATTGTCATGACCGTGGGAACCCTGTTTCTGAGTTCACTTTAAGGCACCTAAGGTCAGCTGATGGTTTCCAATCTGAGGTACCAGGAAGTGGACGAACTAAAGAACATGAAGACATTATTAATGATCATAATCAGCAGTTGATCTTTGAGTTCTTTATAAATAGAACACGGCACGTGTTTAAATGTTAGTCTAGATGTACAGGATGTAGTTTCAGTTTGATCATATGAACGTTTGTCATATGGAACAGATTTATATATATATATATATATATATATATATATATATATATACTGGATTATTAGTAGATATTGGTTTAAAGACCAAGATTGATTTGAACTGGGATGTTTTTCTTTATAGCAGGTTTTTATTCTTTTGTTTATGTCATTTATGTTAACGATGTCATTTATGTTAATGATGTTATTTCACAGACTACAGGAGTGAGTGGATGTGATAAACCTAACATCTTTGCACGTCATGTGATCGTCTCCCATGAGGAATGAAAGATAAACCTTTTTAAAAGTTAAACCTGTTCTTAAATAAAAACAGGAAGTAGATAAGTGCTGGTACCAAAGGACTCATCCTCTCCAGGTTTTACATCTCCAGGATCCAGATCTTCCTCCAGCAGCTCAGTGGGACTGTCCTCTCTGCCTGGAGTCTCCCCCCTCTCCTCTTCCTCCTCCTCCTCTTCATCCTCCTCCTCTTCCTCAGTGCAGCACAGTCCCAAACTAATCTCTGAGCCCTCCTGATGACGAGACGCAGCAGCGTTTAGAACCTTTAGAACCTTCAGCCTGGACGTGATGATCAGATCAGAACGTACCTGACACGGGCTGTCCAGGTCAGACGTAGAATCACTGCCCTCCACCACACCTCTGCTCACCAGGTCCACCTCACACACAGCACTGGTCTCCATGGTGACCAGACACTCAGACCTGAATGAACAACAGACACGGTCAGTCAGTCTGTAGCAGCACAGGACAGACCAGATGTAATCAGACTACTCTAGATTTATTCCTATAGTTAAAGGGGCGGGACCAACACTGACTCTTTATTATTAGACTTTCTCTCTCTAGTACCCCCTGTAGTGCCATTGTGTTAGTACGCCTACAGGACACGTACCCCCATTTGAGAAACAATGTTCTGAACAATAAAAGTCTTTATAAGTTAGTTAGGCTTTATTCTAGATAGTTTGTTTATTTAAAGGGGTGGAGCTTCGCTCCCTCGTTGAATGACGTGATAAATAAATAAATGACCAGAGAAAGATAAAGTACAGACACAGACAGTCAGTCAGATACAGTCACAGTCAGATACAGTCACAGTCAGATACAGTCACAGTCAGATACAGACTCAGGGAGAGGCGCGAACTGCTGCGGCTCGTGCTAGCAGCTAGCTTCGCTTAGCCCTCAGGTGCAGTTCCGCATTATAGCACTTCCTCCTCCTTCCTACAGGTACAGTTATATTATCTCACACATCATGTCACACCTGACACACACGGTGTAAACATTATAATCACCGACACACAGCCTTGAGAACGGGAGAAATCTGTAATCTCGATGTTTTTCTCTAAGAAGCTAACCCAGGCTAACAGCTGGCTAACTAAGAGCAGAACCAACGCTGTCCACACAGTGACACTGCGCATGTCCACAGGTAAAGGTAGAGAACACATGTCATACCAGCGTGGATGAGCTCGTGGATGTTTCTGTGGATAGCACGAGCGATGTCACGGCCTGATATCGCCAACATGCGCGTACACTACGTCACTTCCTTCTCCTTTCAACAGATGCGCGTAGACTACGTCACTTCCTTCTTTCGCAATCCATTGTTTTTTTATTATTTAAACTAATCTAAATACATTACAACACAATGTAAAACATAAATTAACATACAACTACAAAGGAATAGGAAGACAATAAAAAGAACAAACAACAAAAAAGTAATAAACAAAAAAAATTAAATAATCATAAGGGATGGCTTTGGTGCACGTGTTGATATATTTCTTGAATGTTTTGTAAATGTTTATGTCCTTATATATCTAAATACTGGGTTATTTCGTTTTGAAAGTGATGTTGATTTGGTTTGTTTTGGTCCCATTCGGCTTTGTGTACGTGATATTTAGCGAGAAATATTAGGGTTTGAATCAGAAGCCAAGGCAAATGTATATGTATAGCGCATTTCATACACAAGGCAACTCAATGTTCTTTACATGATCAAAAAGTGCAATAGAAAATATTCAACTGCTTAAAATCAATAAGAACATTGAAGTCGGTAAAAACATTTAAAATCATCAACAAACACATTAACTCAACAACATGAATAAAAAGCGTTATTACACACACACACACACACGCACACGCGCACGCGCACGCGCACACACACACGCACGCACACGCACACACACACACACACACACACACAAAGCTGATCTGGGTTTAATTGAGCATGTTTTTTCTTGACTCATTTTATTTATAAATATTATCTATAATGAGTTATAAATTATCCAGGTGTTCAAAGGAAACAGATTTCATTTATTTCCATGTACCGTGTTTTCTAAAAGTTCTTTAAAAAGAAAATATATGGAATTTGCTGGTTTAAAAACCCTGTCTTAATATTGAAGGGACATTTGTTTTACTTTTTTAATTAAGTACATTTAGTAGCATATACTTTTTT
>NC_041046.1:3326175-3351265 GCF_900634775.1 Gouania willdenowi
GCTGATTAATAACTGGTTAATAACTGATTAATAGCTGTTTGTAGTCATTAATAACTGTTAATAGCTGATTAATAACTGGTTAATAACTGGTTAATAGCTGTTTGTAGTCAATAACTGTTAATAGCTGATTAATAACTGGTTAATAACTGATTAATAGCTGTTTGTAGTCATTAATAACTGTTAATAGCTGATTAATAACTGGTTAATAACTGATTAATAGCTGTTTGTAGTCATTAATAACTGTTAATAGCTGATTAATAACTGGTTAATAACCGGTTAATAGCTGTTTGTAATCATTAATAACTGTTAATAGCTGATTAATAACTGGTTAATAACTGATTAATAGCTGTTTGTAGTCATTAATAACTGTTAATAGCTGATTAATAACTGGTTAATAACTGATTAATAGCTGTTTGTAGTCATTAATAACTGTTAATAGCTGATTAATAACTGGTTAATAACCGGTTAATAGCTGTTTGTAATCATTAATAACTGTTAATAGCTGGTTAAAGCTGGTTAATAACCCGTTAATAGCTGGTTTGTAGTCATTAATAACTGTTAATAACTGGTTAATAACCAATTAATAGCTGTTTGTAATCATTAATAACTGTTAATAGCTGGTTTGTAGTCATTAATAACTGTTAATAACTGGTTAATAACTGGTTAATAACCCGTTAATAGCTGTTTGTAATCATTAATAACTGTTAATAGCTGGTTAAAGCTGGTTAATAACCCGTTAATAGCTGGTTTGTAGTCATTAATAACTGGTTAATAACCGGTTAATAGCTGTTTGTAGTCATTAATAACTGTTAATAACTGATTATAACCGGTTAATAGCTGTTTGTAGTCATTAATAACTGTTAATAGCTGATTAATAACTGGTTAATAACCCGTTAATAGCTGTTTGTAGTCATTAATAACTGTTAATAGCTGATTAAAGCTGGTTAATAACCCGTTAATAGCTGGTTTGTAGTCATTAATAACTGTTAATAATTGGTTAATAACTGGTTAATAGCTGTTTGTAATCATTAATAACTGTTAATAGCTGGTTAAAGCTGGTTAATAACCCGTTAATAGCTGGTTTGTAGTCATTAATAACTGGTTAATAACTGGTTATAACTGGTTAATAGCTGTTTGTAGTCATTAATAACTGATTAATAGCTGTTTGTAGTCATTAATAACTGGTTAATAACTGATTAATAGCTGTTTGTAGTCATTAATAACTGTTAATGGCTGATTAATAACCCGTTCATAGCTGTTTGTAATCATTAATAACTGTTAATAGCTGATTGTTAACTGGTTAATAACCCGTTAATAGCTGTTTGTAGTCATTAATAACTGTTAATAGCTGATTAATAACTGGTTAATAACCCGTTAATAGCTGTTTGTAATCATTAATAACTGTTAATAGCTGGTTAAAGCTGGTTAATAACCCGTTAATAGCTGGTTTGTAGTCATTAATAACTGTTAATAGCTGGTTAAAGCTGGTTAATAACGCGTTAATAGCTGGTTTGTAGTCATTAATAACTGTTAATAAATGGTTAATAACCGGTTAATTGCTGTTTGTAGTCATTAATAACTGTTAATAGCTGATTAATAACTGGTTAATAACTGATTAATAGCTGTTTGTAGTCATTAATAACTGTTAATAGCTGATTAATAACCCGTTCATAGCTGTTTGTAGTCATTAATAACTGTTAATAGCTGGTTAATAACTGGTTAATTACCCGTTAATAGCTGTTTGTAATCATTAATAACTGTTAATAGCTGGTTAAAGCTGGTTATTAACCCGTTAATAGCTGTTTGTAGTCATTAATAACTATTAATAACTGGTTAATAACCGGTTAATAGCTGTTTGTAGTCATTAATAACTGATTATTAGCTGTTTTGTAGTCATTAATAACTGTTAATAACTGATTAATAACTGGTTAATAACTGATTAATAGCTGTTTGTAGTCATTAATAACTGTTAATAGCTGATTAATAACTGGTTAATAACCGGTTAATAGCTGTTTGTAGTCATTAATAACTGTTAATAGCTGATTAATAACTGGTTAATAACTGATTAATAGCTGTTTGTAGTCATTAATAACTGTTAATAGCTGATTAATAACTGGTTAATAACTGATTAATAGTTGTTTGTAGTCATTAATAACTGTTAATAGCTGATTAATAACCCGTTCATAGCTGTTTGTAATCATTAATAACTGTTAATAGCTGATTAATAACCCGTTCATAGCTGTTTGTAATCATTAATAACTGTTAATAGCTGATTAATAACTGGTTAATTACCCGTTAATAGCTGTTTGTAATCATTAATAACTGTTAATAACTGATTATAACTGATTAATAGCTGTTTGTAGTCATTAATAACTGATTAATAGCTGTTTTGTAGTCATTAATAACTGTTAATAACTGATTAATAACTGGTTAATAACCGGTTAATAGCTGTTTGTAGTCATTAATAACTGTTAATAACTGATTAATAACTGGTTAATAACCGGTTAATAGCTGTTTGTAGTCATTAATAACTGTTAATAACTGATTTTAACTGGTTAATAGCTGTTTGTAGTCATCAATGACTGTTAATAACTGATTTTAACTGGTTAATAGCTGTTTGTAGTCATCAATGACTGTTAATAACTGGTTAATAACTGGTTAATAGCTGTTTGTAGTCATTAATAACTGTTAATAACTGGTTAATAGCTGTTTGTAGTCATTTATAACTGTTAATAGCTGATTAATAACTGGTTAATAACCCGTTAATAGCTGGTTTGTAGTCATTAATAACTGTTAATAGCTGATTAATAACTGTTAATAGCTGATTAATAACTGGTTAATAACCCGTTAATAGCTGGTTTGTAGTCATTAATAACTGTTCATTACTGGTTAATAGCTGTTTGTAGTCATTAATAACTGTTAATAACTGGTTAATAACTGGTTAATAGCTGTTTGTAGTCATTAATAACTGTTAGTAACTGGTTAATAACTGATTAATAGCTTTTTGTAGTCATTAATAACTGTTAATAACTGGTTAATAGCTGTTTGTAGTCATTAATAACTGTTAGTAACTGGTTAATAACTGGTTAATAGCTGTTTGTAGTCATTAATAACTGTTAATAACTGGTTAATAACTGGTTAATAGCTGTTTGTAGTCATTAATAACTGTTAATAGCTGCTAATAACTGGTTAATAACGGTTAATAGCTGTTAATAACTAGTTAATAATGGTTAATAGCTGTTAACTGGTTATTTACTGTTAATAGCTGGTTAGTAGCTGTTAATATCATCAAAAATATTGGCACATCTGTCAGATAATGAACTACTTCTCCCAGAAAACTGTTGAAATGACAAATACGTTGGTATTCACATGTTTATTACTTTTGTTTGCATTAGAACGACATAAAAAACAGAGAAAAAAGCTGAATCTGATTTAATTCTACACAGAACTCCAAAAATGAACTGGACAAAATTATTGTCACTCTTTCAAAATTGTAAGAAATAATTGTATTTTAAGCATGTGATGCTCTTTTACCTGGTGCTGGTAATAATCATACATGCAGACAGTTTAAATGGAGAACAGTTGACTCAGCGTTTGTGTGTCTGTGTACCTCACTGAGCATGGAGATAACAAAGAAGAGCAAAGAATTGTCAGAGGATTTGAGAACCAAAATTGTGGAAAAGCATGGACAATCTCAAGGCCACAAGTCCATCTCCAGAGATGTAAATGTTCCTGTGTCCACTGTGTGCAACATCATCAAGAAGTTTCCAGCCCATGGCTGTTGAATGGTGGATAAAGAACCTCAATCTACTTCCAAACACATTGAAGCTGACCTGCAGACACAGGGTACAACAGTGTGAGCTCCTACTATCTGTCACCATCTGAATGAGAAGGGACGCTATGGTAGGAGACCCAGGAGGACCCCACTGCTGACACAGAGACATAAAAAAGCCAGACTGGAGTTTACCAAATCCATCTGGGAGAACGTTCTGTGGACAGATGAGACCAAAGACCTTTGTGGTAAAGAACATTGTTGTACTGTTTACAAAAAATGAAATGAGGCCTTCAAAGAAAAGAACATGGTCCCAACGGTCAAACATGGCAGAGGTTCACTGATGTTTTGGGGTTGCTTTGCTGCTTCTAGCACCAGATGCCTTGGCTGTGTGCATGGCTTCATGAAATCTGAAGACTACCAAAGACTTTTGGGACACAATGTAGGGTCAGCGTCTGACAGCTGAGTCTCTGTTAGAGGTCATGGGTCCTCCAGGAGGACAATGACCCAAAGCACACTTCAAAAAGCATCCAGAAATGGCTTCAGACAAAGCACTGGAGTGTTGTGAAGTGTCCAGTCATGAGTCCAGATCTAAATCCCATAGAACACCTGAGGAGAGATCTCAGAACCGCTGATGGGAGAAGGCACCCTTCAAACCTAAGGAACCTGGAGCAGTTGGTAAAAGAAGAGTGGTCCAAAACTCCAGTAGAGTACATTACTGTACATCACTGATGTTTAAAGCCATTGATAACAGTTATTTCTTCCAAAGGTGTGCTACCAGATATTTTTGGAGTTCTGTGTAGAATAATATCAGATTCAGCTTTTTTCTCCGTCCCATTTAACCTGCAGTCAAAGGGTTAATAACGGCTAAGAAATGCTTTTAGAGCTGCTGTTTTTGGGCCTTATAAATACCATTTTATGTTTTTCCAAATTCAGTTTTTTCCACATTAATAGTTTTAAATTCTGTTTTTTTCATATTATTATTTTCAATATTTGATCAATTTCTTCAGAAAATATTGGTTTTCAACTCCTGTGAGAAAACAAAATAATAATAATAATAATAATAATAATAATAATAATAATAATAAAGAACCATAATTGAACAAAAATGCATGTAAAAATAAAAGTATAATTTAAATGTATGTGTAAGCTCCAATTGAAAGATATTTTATGATTGTGTTAGTTTGATCTTTTCTAAATGTGATTATAATCATCATGACATCATTTGTATTTAGTAATAATCACATATTAAAGTTGGGTGTGTCCATCAGGAACTCAGTAGAACTCTAAAACACAGCAGCAGTTTTTCTCCGAGTCATTGTAACATAAACATGTGAGGCCATATTTAACCTCAGGAAGTCAGTCTGAGGTCGGGGCTCCGCCCACTCTGAGCTACAGTAGCAGAATAGCTCAGTAACTACAGTCTGTGGTCAGACTGACACGTAGCTGTGTTTACCTTGCTCTCCATCTGGTCTACAGCCTTCTCCCCTAACGTGTGTGTAGCTAGTGTTGGTGTCATCTGCAGGGTCACTGGAGGTCACAGTCAAACCACACACACTTCAGACTTATTGTCTTACACACACACACACACACACACACACACACACACACACACACACACACACACACACACACACACACACACACACAGCATGGGGGCATCACAGTGGGTGCATTAGGAGGTCAGGGGACCCCCACTCTGGAACATTTTTAAATATACAGTATAACCCTCTGGTTGGAGGTTTAACGTTCAACTGGACGCACGCACACAGGAAAAAGGTTTATTATTATGTATTTTATTTGACAGAACTGGTTCAGTGCTGATGGTCATAAAATATATAAACAGCGGCGCGGGGTGACCCCTTCTTGGGCGGTGCCTTGCGGGGCCGGGGTCTGTGGCACCTGATTTTAGCAATAACTATTCCAGGTCCTTCTGGCCTGGGGTCCGGTCCCTGCTGGCTCTGGGCCCGCTAGCTGGCGCCCGCCGACTGCCCGTTCGGCACAGCTCTGGCCGTCTACTGGGCGTGGGCCTTGGCTCCTCTACTGGTGTCTTGGGCGGGTGGCTCTCTGGGTCCTCCCCTTGGGGGGCCTTGGGGTTGGGGTTGGTGGCGGGCTGCGCTGAGTCCTCGGCTGCTTGGTGCTTTCTCGAGTGTGTATGTGGGGGGCGGTGGCTGTCTCTCGGCTTGGGGTCTTAGGGGCATCTTGGGGGCTGCTCGGCCATGGGGGGGTTGCCTAGGGCTCCTTGGTCCCCACTCTTTCTGCTGGCCTGGCTGCATCTTCGGGTCCAGGGCGGTGCTTGGGTTTACAGTAGTGGTTCTTACACATACACTGGTCTATGATGCACTGACATGTCTTAGACTGTAGATAAAACTGGGCTTAACTTTAGACACTTTGATCCTGAATACCTGCTTTAGGTTTTACCACTCACTCCTTCTCTCTGTCTGGTCACCAGATTGGTTTGATTAGGGGCGACCGTGGATCAGGTGGTAGAGGGTCGTCTTCTGATCGAGAGGTTGGGGGTTCAATCCCAGTACCTGACTATGTGTCGAAGTGTCCTTGGGCAAGACACTGAACCCTAAGTTGCTCCCAGTGGTCGAATAGTGCCTTGCATGGCAGTCCTGTCCCTTTGGTGTGTGAATGTGAGAGTGATTGGGTGAATGAGCTGATATGTAAAGCACTTTGAGACTGTTTCAGTGGTGATAAAGCTCTATATAAATCAAGTCCATTTACACAACACAATATACACAACTACAACTACACATCTCACTCTCACTTTCATTTTCTACCTTGAGTCTCTCTCTTTTTACATCCTCCCTTTAACTCACTCAGTGCCATTGACGAGAAAACTTGTCATTTTCGTTTTTTCACAGAGATTACTAGAAAACACCCTGGCAGAGGTCACTCATCAATATCTAAGCTGTAGTGTGATGTAGTGACCAACTGTGCCCTGAAGGTGGCAGCAGCGCACCTTTAGATCAGAGACTAGCCACTGATGCTACCATTAGCTAAGGAGGAAGAAGCAGGGATGAGGGAGATTATGGCGCTACAGAGTGATATTGTGACGTATCCATCAGCTCACAGCACCACATACTAACACAGAACATGTGGACCTGAGTGGATTATTGATTATGTTGCCATCGTGATCGCGGGTCATCTCTGCGTGTCGGGAGGAAGAACAAGTTACGTCTGTGTGATTGACAGAGGGGAGCAGATACATAAATACAGTAAGCCTGTGAGCCAGATAGCAAAATAATAGGTGACATATGCAGAGCTCAGAGAGAGAGGAAAGGAGTTTATGAGACAGAAAATGGCGGCATGAGAAATGATGTTGATGTTCCCACCAGCGCACAGCAGACCAGAGCATGTGACACTCTTTAAAAAAAATTTAAAAAACGGGGAAAGCAGTGACACTCTGCATGTCCGTGAGAAGCAGGAAGTGGCGTGTGTGCAGACTGATGGGGGAGAGACTTGAAGGAACGCCAAAATACAGTAAGAAATCCATTCAACTCTGACCCAGATAGATAAATAATAATAGTTTTATCATCAAACGCCTGGTCTCAGTGCTTTTTTAAATGTTTTGTTCAGATGTTAGAGTTGTCACTATAGCAAAAAAAATAGCTTTAAAGTCACTGACAGGGTTTTTTTTTTTTAGAAAAAGGCTTTTTTCTCAGCTTTTTGCTCTGAAACTAAAGATTCAATCTTTCAGAATCTGGTGTCAGATTTCAGATAGTCATAGTAGACAATATTCTGTGGGTCTTTAAAATCAGTCAAAATGCTCAAAAACGGCTGGTACTGAATGAGTTAATAAAGTATTTGTTACAGTTCCTTAAGGAGGGCTGGTGATGGTCTTTTATCTTTCATTGTCAAAAGAATTCCTTGATAAACTATTCAAAACAATGCAGTTTAATTAAAAATAAATCCTGAATGAAATAAAGGAATAATAAAAATGAAGAAGAAGTCTATTAATTTAAATTCTGGCTCTACAGTAAACTATGCTAAACTACATAATAGTTCCTTTTCTTTTTAAAAGTGAAACTGAAAAAGTATTTTGTGCCTTAACAATTGGTTTAAAACAAATCTCATATCAAAGAAATAATATAAATAAACTATGGCTTTCATTCTCTCTCTCTTGTTTCTCTCTTTCCTCTCTGTGACCTCTGACCTTGGATTTCACACGTTCTTTATTTCTCACCTCTTTAATTTTTTCTTATGGAAGCCAACATGCTTCCACACTTCCGATTTAAAACACGGTGGTGCGTCCTGAATTTTAAATTCTAAATAGATATTTCCCTCTGATGTTAAGTACTGCAATTTCAATTTCATGTGAACCGTGACTCCTTTGAATGGATTTTTAACTGTCTCACGATTAATCTTTACATCCCTACATAAAAGGTATGAAATGAATTAATCTAAAAATAAAGCCTTAATTGTCATTAAAATGTCTTAAATCAATGTTTCATAAGTTTCAAATTCTAACACAAAAGTATGATTTTATGATTGTAATTAAAGTCACATTTCAAAATAAATGGTAACATTTGTTTGTCATGTTGTGTATTTTTGTGTGTTTACTTTGGGGGTCATCACTAGACACTAGAAGAGAATTACACAAACCTTATGTATGTAGTTATTTAAGTTGGTTTTAAATTTGCTTTCAACAGGCATTAAAAAGTGTTCAAACATTTTAGAATTTAACTTGACTAAAGCTTTAGGAACTCTGATTACCTTTGTATTCAAACAAAGTACAATAAAGTGTAAATATAAACATACATTTAGAATTGTAATCATAATGTACAAGTTAAATGTAGATAATTCAAATAATGTTTCATAAATTCAAATTTACCGGATCATAACTTCTTTACAAACAACTTAAACCAACCATTAACTTAACGTAATCAAAAATATAATCCTCACTAATAAATAAACTGTACTTACAATGAAGTCATTCAAAAGACCCACAGCCACCAAACAGGAAGCCCCGCCCCCTCAGGGTTGTATTATAGTGAATGATGATTGGTTGAACCAAAGAAGAAGAAAAGCACTGGTTGCTCTCTGCAGTGGCTCCACCATGTGGAGCCGAGGGGAAATGTAGTTTTTTTTAGTTTTTAACACCTTTCAAACACTATTTCCTGCATTTTTAGGTCAATCTAGTGAAGAAAAGCTGAAGATTTTTGAATCTATTTTACAGCCTTACTTTAACCCTTATTTTTGAACTAATGAAAGTTGTGTTAATTACATTTTTCTTCATTCACTGAGGTCACGCCATGGGTGAAGATGATACATATTGTTTCTGATTAAAAAAGGAAAAAAACTACAGAAAAGTCTATATACAGTGTGGGGGCCAAAATCAGAGCGGGGGGCCCCCTACAGGTGCAGGAGAGAACCTCTTTACACAGACTGGATGACTATAGATCATTATAGTCTAGATATTTACTGTCTGACTGCAGCTTCATGTAAACACACACCATTCTGTAAACACTGTGTTAGTGTTTTTATTTCACTCAGAAAGAAGGTCTACTTTGGTTTGGAGCTTCAGCACACACATACACACACACACACACACACACACACACACACACACACACACACACACGCACGCCCATGCACACACTCACACACACACTCACTCACACACACACGCCCACGCACACACTCACACCCACACTCACACACACACACACACTCACTCACACACTCACACACACACACGCACACACACACGCACACACACTCACACACACACACACGCACACACTCACTCACACACACACACACGCACACACACACACACGCCCATGCACACACTCACACGCACACACTCACACGCACACACACACACACACGCCCATGCACACACACACACACACACATGCACGCACACACTCACTCACACACACACACACACACACGCCCATGCACACACTCACTCACACTCACTCACACACACACGCCCACGCACACACACACACACACTCGTTGGATGATGTCAGCAGTGTTTTCAGGAGGAAACGTCTTCTCCAGATGTTGGGGTGGAGCAGCAGATGGTGGTGGTGGGCGGAGCCAACACACTGTTGTGTTCTTTACATTGACAGTAGAGCGTCACATCTGTGCTGTGTTTAGTCTCACAGATAGACTGCACAGCTGTGACTGTACGCTCCGTGTGAGGTAGTTTGTTGATGGTGTTAGATGTTCCACTGGGGGCTGGTCTACCTCCTGATGGGGTCTACTCCCACTAACTACTGCCATGATTATGTCACTAATCTCTGAATAATGTTAGAATGTTCTATCCAGGTGCTCATGGCCAGCCCAACACAACGGTTTATTGATGTTCCACATCCCACCTACATGACATTTATGGGAATAGAATATTATATTATGTAAACAAAACAAAATGCAGTTTATACATTATTTATAGTTTTTTAGAAGAATCATTTTTCCACGTAAAACATGATTACAAATCATTACAGATGGCATTAGATGATTCAATTCAACTTTATTTATGTAATGCCAATTACACCAATAGTCATCACATAGCAGAGTTGGGGTCAATTACATTTTTAAATTACAATTATGTCTTCAATTACCCATGTTCAATTACAACTCAATGATGCTTACGTTAACCGACGTTTTTTCCAATTACAATTAAATTTACAAATATTCATGAAAGTTAATTACAGTTAAGTTCTTAATTACTACAGTTCAATAACAATTTATCCCAATTATGTAACCTTCCTCTTGTGTTAGCTTTCTGTTAGCATCTCTAATGCTAATGGGTCAGTGTGACCCATGTCTTAAATCAGCTGTAAAATACACTAATAAGTAATAAATATTATATGTCATCTAATTAGTTTCTAATCTATTGATGACCTTGTTAGGATTCCTAATCAATGAACATATTGGTATTAATATTTATCGTGTGGTCTGAGCTGATAGATACCAATATATTTATATTTGTTTTAAAAACTGTAAAACGATCCCTAAGAGAACTGACTGATAGTGGGAAATGTTGATCTGCAACATTTTAAAAATAAATCCTGTTTTTACAAGTTTGGCCTAAAACCTTTGAAAAGTTACTAAATGATATAAAAAGTTACTAAATGATATAAAAAGCTTCTAAATGATCTATAAATCATGCTGAATGTTTCACTTCAATAGAAAACAATGGATGTTTACAGGCAGTGGGGCTGTGTGACATCATCAGTCACATGATTTAAAGATGGAGGAACACAGGCTGTAAAACTGTAAAGTAGTCCTATTTATAAAAGTTAATTAATGATATTGTTCACAATAATGTGTTTTATTAGACATAGATCTACTAATAAGGTTTTAGAACACATTTATAAAAACAGGAGGAGCCATTAATAATAATAATAACCATATATGTGTGAGATATAGAACTATAACATGGTTCCACAGGTTTGCTTTGATTAAATTGTATTTGACAGTTTTTATTGAATTTCCATGGCAATTACTATTATAAAGTTAATTACTGAATTCAATTACAATTACAACAGCAACAGATTTTTTTAAATTACAGTTATGTCATAACTATAATTAATTATCAATTAGGTGATTACAATTGTAATTGGGAAGCTTGAAATGTGTCAGTGTTCCATGTTTTCTTCTGTCTTCTCAAACGCCACCTGTGATTGGCCGATGTCTCCTGTGTTTCCAGGATGCTCATTGGACAGGAGGGAGATGCTCCTCTGAATCACCGTGAACCTCCCTCTTCATCGTCTCCTTCATCATGAACCACACCCCCAGCCCCCACCTGTCTGAGGGGGGCAGGTCAGCCAGAGGAGGTCTGCTCTGCGATCCGGACCGAGGGGCCCTCTCCCCGGACAGCTTCGGCCACACCCCAAGCCCCCCCGTAGACACCCCCAGCTCCAGCCCCCCCCTGCTGCTGTCCCCTGGTCTCAGCAGCTTTGCTCTCAGCTCTCTGGGGGCCATGGGGGAGGGGAGTGGGGGGGACTGGGAGAGCAGGGAGGAGCTGAGGCTCAGGGAGCTGGAGGAGGCTCGGGCTAGGGCGGCTCAGATGGAGAAGACCATGAGGTGGTGGTCTGACTGTACGGCCAACTGGAGAGAGAAGTGGAGTAAGGTGAATACATATACTGTATATATACTTATATAGGGTTACACATGGTCTGTTTTCATCTCAGGGTTTTCCTCATTCCTGAGATGAAGTCACATGGTTAAGGAAAGGTGTTAGGAGACTTCCTAAAGGAGTTAGGGAAAGGACATCACGTTGTTAGACTATCAGACACTCTTCCACTAGGTGACGTAATAATAATAATAACTAGAACTAGAAGCAGTTATTAAAGGGGGCCAAGCCTTCCTGCGCCGCTCGACCCCCAGGTTTCGCGGAGCCCGTGGAAGTACGTCATGAAGGATGACGGCTCGTGGCGAGCGTCAGGACACAGGCCAACGTGCCATTTGCTGTGAACACGTGGATATGAAGTTCATGAAGATATGATTTAAAATGTGAAAGTTACATTCCAAAATGTGTTTGCACCCATTATAGCGCCACCTAGTGGCTATAGTTGCACGATATTGACGGTACCCTGCGGTGTCACATTATCACGGTTCCTACTATACCATAAATTCTACACGATGGTTCAACCGTAGATTACGATACTACTGGTACCAGTTTCTGCTACATAACGCTGCCTCTATTCTCCTCCTCTCACTGCACAGTCTAAACTCACTGCATGATATTCACTTGAAAACAAACCAACATGGCAACCGAACTCCACAGCTGCTGAATGATTGGCTGTTTGCCTGTTACTGGTGACGTACAGAGAGATGATAGGCTGTTTCTGCACGCTGGGTCCGCCCCTCTGTTAGCTGATTGGCTGTTCGTGTGTTTCTGTCAGCATGAAGGAACTGAAACTCACATCAAAACAAACAAAAAGCTAAAGTTCTGTCTCTCCTGGACACGTGTATGTCTTACAGTCACAAACACTAGACAACACATGGTAGAAGCACCAGGCCTGAGCGGTGAGTCTACCGTCGTCGTCGTCAGTGGCGTCACTAATTTTGCTAAAAAAACCAAACTCCAAAAGTCCCATTAGGAACTATTTTGTCTTTAAATGAGACAGACGGTAAAACAATAGGAGATCTACTGTGCAGGCGCTGTCACCATTTATAGGAGCAAAAGGAGGAACACCTTTTTTGTTTATTTTTTAGATATTTACAATGTACAAACAATATTTAATAATTATATACATACAAAGGAGGGGTCACATCCAATCTCATAAAACACCAGTGACGTCACCCAGAAAATGCACAAATCTAGTTTTCTCAGGGAATCAGTTCCTGTTTATTGTATTTTATCCTCTATGGTTTATTATGTTGGAGAACAAGCATTATTGTCAAATAGATTTTTATTTTCTTTTTAAATACAGTGGATTTGTTATCCTAAGTTGATTATTTATGTTCATGTACTATTATCATGCACCAAACAACACTATAAGTAATTAATCAATATTTCTAACTTGTACAAATACAATGCAGTTCATAAAAATAATAACAATAAAAAAGGCTTCAGTATCACGATATTATCCAGAACCGTGATACTTTGGTATAGTATCGTGGTTACTCATTTTGGTCTCGTGTTCCAGGTGCGTGCAGAGCGTAACCGATCACGTGATGAGGTCCGTCAGCTGAGGCAGCGTCTGGACTCTCTGACTAAAGAACTGAGCAGTGCGAGGAGGGAACGACAGGAACTGGCCTCAGAGAACGAGCTGTTACGGCAGGAGAGGCAGCGTCTCCATGGAAACCACACAGGGGAGCCCCCCCCCTCACAGGTCCAAGCTGAGGCCCCGCCCCCACCTGCAGAGAGAGCAGCTACATGTCCAGAGGCAGAACCTGTCAGGGACGTGGACTTTGATGGACTGAAGCTCCAACATAAGGTGAGTCTGAGGAACACCTACACTGAATAGTTAATAGTGTGTGATCAACCAGTGTAGAGGTTCTCTGTTCTTTGTCCTGTTTTAATGTGAACCATGTGCTAATAATAGCTACATTTGGACTCAAAGGGACTTCCAGGTGTTCATGAGTAGTTTGAACTTGTTTTGATCTGAATAGTAGCCTCACCGTCTATCAGTGGCGGCTGCTGGTCTTTCATGCAGGGGAAGCTCATTTTCTGCCTACTTCAGAAAATGTATCTGTTTATTTAAATGTGAATTCTAGTAGAATTCACATTTTGTTGTCAACAACTATTTGTAGATTATCACGCACGCACACGCGTAGCTGCTGCGCGCTGGAGTGTGAGTGTTTGGTGAAAAGTCTCACAACACAAGCAGTAACAGTCTCCACAAACACCAAAAACAGACACTAGGTTTGTCAGAAGTTGATTCGCTATGAGAGGATCAGCAAAGTCTCCGTGTCAACACAGAGCAACGGACTGAAATATTTGAAAAACCCGCCTGTGTGCTTACAACGTCATACTCTCTGATTGGCTCATTTCGCTGTCAATCAAAATTGAATTAGCCTGAGACAGATCATCCAATCATCATCCATTATTCCAGCGTCCGGAACAGACAGATCCAGCCCACTGCTCCATAGACCTCCTGTGAAGCCCGGCGTCCGATGGGCGGGACTAAGTGCGTCATAACCGAGCATTTATCCAATGAGCGTCTAGTTTGACTGCAGTGGATCAACCCCTAAATCCTGTCCCATTGAAGTCAATTGAAGCTGAACTTCACCACTGTTTATTAACACTGTGACGCTGCGGTAATGAATGAAGAACGTCACGCTGTCACTGTCAGTTTCCTGTTATAAGAAGCTGATTCTGAACTAAACATACATGTGTTCTGTCATATATTTAGTCAATGAAATGTACACACAACACTACATATTTGACCACTGATTTTAGGGGAAGCTGAGGTTCCCTTGTAGTCTTAAAGCATCCGCCACTGCCGTCTATTTAATACAGGAGATCTGATAGGATGGCCCCGCCATCACCCGAGGACCCCTGTAGTCACTTTGCTGCCCTGATGCTGCCTGTGTGCATCCTCCTCTTGGTAACCATAGATACCGTCCAATATAAACAGTGAGCTACATAATCTAAACATGGTGTGTTTCCATAACACTACCAAAATTACTGAGGGTTCAACATAATAGATCATTTAAAGTCAAACAGTGTGTGTGATTTCCCTGGATTCATTCTATGAGACATGTGCCTGATAAATGTGTTTGTTCTTTTTACTCATCTTTATATTTTTTGTTTGGTGTATTTTTCTGTGATGTATGTTTTTTGGAGTTATTTTGTGTGTTTTTGGAGCCTTTTTGTATATTTTTGTGCATTTCTGTTGTCGTTTTGTGTACTTTTTGTTTAAATATTGTTTCGTTTTTTGTTTTATTTCACTCATTTAGTATATTTTTATTATAAATATCTTATGTGTGGTGAGGATGTGTTGTGAGATGGCTGCTGGCTCCTCCGTGGGTTCTCACACACGCACGAGCATCAGCTGAGCACATGCACATACTCCGTCACAGGTTGTTGAAACTCTTCCGTTGTCGCAACTCTCTCTCTAAATGTCTCTGTGTACTTTTAGCATCTACATCCAAGGTGCACATTTGGTTACAGAGCACATGTTGAAAATATCAGTGTTTATAACGCTGTATCCACGGAGAAATGTGCATTTTTTGCTGTTACCTTTCAACACAGCCGCGGCCATTGTCCGTCAATAACTTCCGGGTCCCGTCCGTTCGGTCTAAACAGCGAACGGTCAAACAAACATGAAAATAAACGTTTTGAAATGTCATCACCAAATAAGGAAGAGAAGTCCTCAGGAGCACAAAACGTGTGAAAGAGTCTTAAACTATCTTCCTCTCTCTCACTCGTGTGCCAGCGTGTAGGTCTGGTGCTACTACAGGTCTTCAGCAATTGGCTCTGGTCGCACACGTGACTCTAGCTCGCCACTGTGATTGGCTCTGGCACAGACCAGACAGAGCTGTGCAGTGAAATAGATATAGATGGTGCAATAGCACCCCCTCACTCTGAGGTCAAAAGCTGAATAGGTTTCACTTCTGGGTGAACATGAAAGTGTCGTCTGGGTGAAATAAAATGAAAATAAACAGTTTGAAATCACCAAATTACTCCAAAATAACGGATGCACACACTTGGAGTATTTGGAAGCCGTTGACAAAGTTTCAGGTCAAACAGGCCCCACGTCGAGGAGATATTTGCTTGACAAACACACACACGCGCACACACACACACACACACACACACACACACACACACATACAGACCTTTCTTGTAGTTTCTTGCATTATAGTATAGATAGTATAGATATAGATAGATACATTTCTCCATCACATTTCAGGGACCCCAACTCTGTTAATAAATAAATAAATAGAAAAGTTGAATGTTCCACCATGAAGTTGTTCATTTTAAATACAGTGAAGGTTCTATATGAGTCAGGCTTGTTTCTAGACCATTCCATTGGTCACATGTTTTCCTCTCTGTCAGAACCTGGAGCTGCTGGAATCCATGCTGCGTTCCACAGCTGAAGGTCCAGACCTGCAGGAGGCGTGGGACGCTGGCAGCGCGTGCAGCAGTAGTAACCCCGCCTCCTCACGCCTGACCTCCGCTCTGAGCCGACAGGAACGCAGTCGTCAGCTGTGGGAGGACATCAGTATGGTGGAGGAGGAGTCTAGTAAACTCACCGCTCTGCAGCTACGCCTGGACGAGTCCCAGAAGGTTCTACAGAAGGAGAGAGAGTAAGAACCAGCATTCATTCATTCATTTGAGAACCAGTGTTCTAGGGAAACCTTAGCTGTGATCCAGGCCATCAGAAGCACTATGATGTTGATGAGTTCTGTGTGTTTGCAGAGATAAACTGGCTCTGAGTAAGAGCATTGAACGACTGGAGGCTGAACTGAGTCAGTGGAAACTGAAACATGAAGAACTCAGCAAGAACAAACAGGAAACCATGAAACAGGTGAGGAGTGGTGGAGTGACATCATCACAGCATTAGATAAAGCACCCACTATATCCACTCAGTCCTACAAAGCATGAGTTAATATCTTCTCAGTGAATGTGAAGCTGCTGCATCGGCACTAGAACCTGTACATAGACCGTAGGTTTGGTTAGTTCTGGTTTGGTTTCTATTCACACTCAGAGGTGATTCAAACCCTAAGGTCTCGTCGTTAATATTTGGTCATGTTTACACAATGTTTTGATTCTGTTTCCCTTTTTGTGTCTAAAAAGTTCCAGGTTCCCACGGCAACATTTTCATAGTGATCTGTGTTTATATGGGACCAGGGGTTGAAGCACTAAAGTGTGATGAATACATCCAGGATAAAGGAGAATACGTGGTTAGACTAAGTCTGGGCGGTGCTATCTGAGTCATGATAAAGAGACAAGGCTTAGTGAAGCTGTGGATGTTTGAGATAAGTGGGCGTTCACGGCTTTCTGAAGAAGACCATGAATACGATCACAGAATCACTGATGAAAGTATGGATCACAGACTCTCAGCTTTGTTTACACCTGTGAACAACTGATGAAGAAATAATAGACATGATACGGAAAAAAGGAACAGCGTTAATAGAGAGAGGCTGCAGACAATAGCCCACTGCCTTAATGCATAAATATCCTAAACATGTAGAATTAATAAAGTGATACAGTTACAGGGCTCGAGACTGTGAGTAAATTTGTCGCATGTGCGACTATTTTTTCAGTTTGTGCAAGTAAAAATTTCATGTGGTCGCATCTAGTGAGAGTGAAAATCCAAAAGGAGGAAACTTCCGCGTCCTGTTGAGGTTTCCTCCTGTGAATCAGGGTCTGACATGGACACTACACACGATGTCATGTCCCCAAACACACAGTCACCAACACTGGGGACAGACACGGTCTGTGCTGTGTTCACGGACACTGGGACAAACACACACTGGGGAAAGGCATCAGGGCACGCAGAGAATCATCATGGAGGGACCAGAACTGATGACCTATGATGCCAGGCCAGATGTTCAGCTGTGGTTCTCCCAGGGTAGGGGTCTGCAACCTGCGGCTCTGGAGCCTCATGTGGCTCTTTGACTCTTTTGCAATACAGGTTAGCTGTAGAGGCTAAATCACCACGGTTACAGGTTAGCTGTGGAAGATAAATTACCATGGTTACAGGTTAGCTGTAAAAGCTAAATCACCATGGTTACTTGTCCTGGAAAAACTTGTCTGGCTTTCGGTCAACCAACTTGGGGAGAGTTTATCCAGGATAGCTGATTATTCCAGGATTTATCACTTAAACCTGGTTTTGTGCAACACCGTGTAGTAAGCATGTAGTAAACATGTAGTAGGCATGTGGTAAACATGTGGTAAACATGTAGTAAACATGTGGTAAACATGTGGTAAACGTGTGGTAAACGTGTGGTAAACAGGTAGTAAACATGTAGTAAGTATGTGTAAACAGGTTGTAAACAGGTAGTAAACAGGTAGTAAGCATGTAGTAAACAGGTAGTAAATAGGTAGTAAATAGGTAGTAAGCATGTAGTAAACAGGTAGTAAACAGGTTGTAAACAGGTAGTAAACATGTAGTAAACATATAAGTATGTGATAAACAGGTGGTAAACATGTAGTAAACATGAAGTAAACAGGTAGTAAGCATGTAGTAAACAGGTAGTAAGCATGTAGTAAGTATGTAGTAAGTATGTGATAAACAGGTGGTAAACAGGCAGTAAACAGGTTGTAAACAGGTAGTAAACATGTACTAAACATATAAGTATGTGATAAACAGGCGGTAAACATGTAGTAAACATGTAGTAAACATGTAGTAAACAGGTAGTAAACAGGTAGTAAACATATAAGTATGTGATAAACAGATGGTAAACAGGTAGTAAACATGTAGTAAACATGTAGTAAACTTGTAGTAAACATGTAGTAAACAGGTAGTAAACATAAGTATGTGATAAACAGGTAGTAAACATGTAGTAAACAGGTAGTAAACATAAGTATGTGGTAAACAGGTGGTAAACAGGTAGTAAACAGGTAGTAAACATGTAGTAAACATATAAGTATGTGATAAACAGGTAGTAAACAGGTAGTAAATAGGTAGTAAACAGGTGGTAAACATGTAGTAAACATATAAGTATGTGATAAACATGTAGTAAACAGGTAGTAAACATATAAGTATGTGGTAAACAGGTGGTAAACAGGTAGTAAACAGGTAGTAAACAGGTAGTGAACAGGTAGTAAACAGGTAGTAAACATGTGGTAAACATGTAGTAAGTATGTGATAAACAGGTTGTAAACAGGTAGTAAACATGTGGTAAATGTGTGGTAAACGTGTGGTAAACAGGTAGTAAACATGTAGTAAACATATAAGCATGTGATAAACAGGTGGTAAACAGGTAGTGAACAGGTAGTAAACATGTGGTAAACAGGTAGTAAACATGTAGTAAGTATGTGATAAACAGGTTGTAAACAGGTAGTAAACAGGTGGTAAACATGTAGTAAACATATAAGCATGTGATAAACAGGTGGTAAACAGGTAGTAAACAGGTAGTAAACATGTGGTAAACAGGTAGTAAACATGTAGTAAGTATGTGATAAACAGGTTGTAAACAGGTAGTAAACATGTGGTAAATGTGTGGTAAACGTGTGGTAAACAGGTAGTAAACATGTAGTAAACAGGTAGTAAGCATGTAGTAAACAGGTAGTAAACATGTAGTAAGTATGTGTAAACAGGTTGTAAACAGGTAGTAAACATGTGATAAATGTGTGGTAAACGTGTGGTAAACAGGTAGTAAACAGGTAGTAAACATGTAGTAAACAGGTAGTAAGCATGTAGTAAACAGGTAGTAAATAGGTAGTAAATAGGTAGTAAGCATGTAGTAAACAGGTAGTAAATAGGTAGTAAGCAGGTAGTAAACAGGTAGTAAACAGGTAGTAAGCAGGTAGTAAGCAGGTAGTAAACAGGTAGTAAACATGTGGTAAACATGTAGTAAGTATGTGATAAACAGGTTGTAAACAGGTAGTAAACATGTGGTAAATGTGTGGTAAACGTGTGGTAAACAGGTAGTAAACATGTAGTAAACATATAAGCATGTGATAAACAGGTGGTAAACAGGTAGTGAACAGGTAGTAAACAGGTAGTAAACATGTGGTAAACAGGTAGTAAACATGTAGTAAGTATGTGATAAACAGGTTGTAAACAGGTAGTAAACAGGTGGTAAACATGTAGTAAACATATAAGCATGTGATAAACAGGTGGTAAACAGGTAGTAAACAGGTAGTAAACAGGTAGTAAACATGTAGTAAACAGGTAGTAAACATGTAGTAAACAGGTTGTAAACAGGTAGTAAACATGTGGTAAATGTGTGGTAAACGTGTGGTAAACAGGTAGTAAACATGTAGTAAACAGTTAGTAAGCATGTAGTAAACAGGTAGTAAACATGTAGTAAGTATGTGTAAACAGGTTGTAAACAGGTAGTAAACATGTGATAAATGTGTGGTAAACGTGTGGTAAACAGGTAGTAAACAGGTAGTAAACATGTAGTAAACAGGTAGTAAGCATGTAGTAAACAGGTAGTAAACAGGTAGTAAATAGGTAGTAAGCATGTAGTAAACAGGTAGTAAATAGGTAGTAAGCAGGTAGTAAACAGGTAGTAAGCAGGTAGTAAGCAGGTAGTAACAGGTAGTAAACAGGTAGTAAGCAGGTAGTAAGCAGGTAGTAAACAGGTAGTCAACAGGTAGTAAACAGGTAGTAAATAGGTAGTAAACAGGTGGTAAACGGGTGGTAAACGGGTAGTAAATAGGTAGTAAACAGATAGTAAATAGGTAGTAAACAGGTAGTAAATAGGTAGTAAACAGGTGGTAAACGGGTAGTAAATAGGTAGTAAATAGGTAGTAAATAGGTAGTTAACATGTAGTTAACATGTAGTAAACAGGTAGTAAACAGGTAGTAAACGGGTGGTAAACGGGTAGTAAATAGGTAGTAAACAGGTAGTAAACAGGTAGTAAACGGGTGGTAAACGGGTAGTAAACAGGTAGAAACAGGTAGTAAACAGGTAGTAAATAGGTAGTAAATAGGTTTACTATTTTACTGTTTACCTGTAGTAAACAGGTGGTAAGCATGTAGTAAACAGGTAGTAAGCATGTAGTAAACAGGTAGTAAATAGGTAGTCAACAGGTATTAAACATGTAGTAAACAGGTAGTAAACAGGTAGTAAACATGTAATAAACAGGTAGTAAGCATGTAGTAAACAGGTAGTAAACAGGTAGTAAATAGGTAGTCAACAGGTATTAAACATGTAGTAAACAGGTTGTAAACAGGTAGTAAACATGTAGTAAACATATAAGTATGTGATAAACAGGTGGTAAACATGTAGTAAACATGAAGTAAACAGGTAGTAAGCATGTAGTAAACAGGTAGTAAACATGTAGTAAGTATGTAGTAAGTATGTGATAAACAGGTGGTAAACAGGCAGTAAACAGGTTGTAAACAGGTAGTAAACATGTACTAAACATATAAGTATGTGATAAACAGGCGGTAAACATGTAGTAAACATGTAGTAAACATGTAGTAAACAGGTAGTAAACAGGTAGTAAACAGGTAGTAAACATATAAGTATGTGATAAACAGATGGTAAACAGGTAGTAAACATGTAGTAAACATGTAGTAAACTTGTAGTAAACATGTAGTAAACAGGTAGTAAACATAAGTATGTGATAAACAGGTAGTAAACATGTAGTAAACAGGTAGTAAACATAAGTATGTGGTAAACAGGTGGTAAACAGGTAGTAAACAGGTAGTAAACATGTAGTAAACATATAAGTATGTGATAAACAGGTAGTAAACAGGTAGTAAATAGGTAGTAAACAGGTGGTAAACATGTAGTAAACATATAAGTATGTGATAAACATGTAGTAAACAGGTAGTAAACATATAAGTATGTGGTAAACAGGTGGTAAACAGGTAGTAAACAGGTAGTAAACAGGTAGTGAACAGGTAGTAAACAGGTAGTAAACATGTGGTAAACATGTAGTAAGTATGTGATAAACAGGTTGTAAACAGGTAGTAAACATATAAGTATGTGGTAAACAGGTGGTAAACAGGTAGTAAACAGGTAGTAAACAGGTAGTAAACATGTGGTAAATGTGTGGTAAACGTGTGGTAAACAGGTAGTAAACATGTAGTAAACATATAAGCATGTGATAAACAGGTAGTAAACAGGTAGTAAACAGGTAGTAAACAGGTAGTAAACATGTAGTAAGTATGTGTAAACAGGTAGTAAACATGTAGTAAGTATGTGATAAACAGGTTGTAAACAGGTAGTAAACAGGTGGTAAACATGTAGTAAACATATAAGCATGTGATAAACAGGTGGTAAACAGGTAGTAAACAGGTAGTAAACAGGTAGTAAACAGGTAGTAAACATGTAGTAAACAGGTAGTAAGCATGTAGTAAACAGGTAGTAAACATGTAGTAAGTATGTGTAAACAGGTTGTAAACAGGTAGTAAACATGTGATAAATGTGTGGTAAACGTGTGGTAAACAGGTAGTAAGCATGTAGTAAACAGGTAGTAAACAGGTAGTAAATAGGTAGTAAATAGGTAGTAAGCATGTAGTAAACAGGTAGTAAGCAGGTAGTAAACAGGTAGTAAACAGGTAGTAAGCAGGTAGTAAGCAGGTAGTAAACAGGTAGTAAGCAGGTAGTAAGCAGGTAGTAAACATGTAGTAAACATATAAGCATGTGATAAACAGGTGGTAAACAGGTAGTGAACAGGTAGTAAACAGGTAGTAAACATGTGGTAAACAGGTAGTAAACATGTAGTAAGTATGTGATAAACAGGTTGTAAACAGGTAGTAAACAGGTGGTAAACATGTAGTAAACATATAAGCATGTGATAAACAGGTGGTAAACAGGTAGTAAGCATGTAGTAAACAGGTAGTAAACAGGTAGTAAACATGTGGTAAACAGGTAGTAAACATGTAGTAAGTATGTGATAAACAGGTTGTAAACAGGTAGTAAACATGTGGTAAATGTGTGGTAAACGTGTGGTAAACAGGTAGTAAACATGTAGTAAACAGGTAGTAAACAGGTAGTAAACATGTAGTAAGTATGTGTAAACAGGTTGTAAACAGGTAGTAAACATGTGATAAATGTGTGGTAAACGTGTGGTAAACAGGTAGTAAACAGGTAGTAAACATGTAGTAAACAGGTAGTAAGCATGTAGTAAACAGGTAGTAAACAGGTAGTAAGCATGTAGTAAACAGGTAGTAAATAGGTAGTAAGCAGGTAGTAAACAGGTAGTAAACAGGTAGTAAGCAGGTAGTAAGCAGGTAGTAAGCAGGTAGTAAGCAGGTAGTAAACAGGTAGTAAGCAGGTAGTAAACAGGTAGTAAACAGGTAGTAAGCAGGTAGTAAGCAGGTAGTAAACAGGTAGTCAACAGGTAGTAAACAGGTAGTAAATAGGCAGTCAGCATGTAGTAAATAGGTAGTAAATAGGTAGTAAACAGGTGGTAAACGGGTGGTAAACGGGTAGTAAACGGGTAGTAAATAGGTAGTAAACAGATAGTAAATAGGTAGTAAACAGGTAGTAAATAGGTAGTAAACAGGTGGTAAACGGGTAGTAAATAGGTAGTAAATAGGTAGTAAATAGGTAGTTAACATGTAGTTAACATGTAGTAAACAGGTAGTAAACAGGTAGTAAACGGGTGGTAAACGGGTAGTAAACAGGTAGTAAACAGGTAGTAAACAGGTAGTAAACGGGTGGTAAACGGGTAGTAAACAGGTAGTAAACAGGTAGTAAACAGGTAGTAAATAGGTAGTAAATAGGTTTACTATTTTACTGTTTACCTGTAGTAAACAGGTGGTAAGCATGTAGTAAACAGGTAGTAAGCATGTAGTAAACAGGTAGTAAATAGGTAGTCAACAGGTAGTAAACATGTAGTAAACAGGTAGTAAACAGGTAGTCAACAGGTATTAAACATGTAGTAAACAGGTAGTAAACAGGTAGTAAATAGGTAGTCAACAGGTATTAAACATGTAGTAAACAGGTAGTAAACAGGTAGTAAATAGGTAGTCAACAGGTATTAAACATGTAGTAAGCATGTAGTAAACAGGTAGTAAACAGTTAGTAAGCATGTAGTAAACAGGTAGTAAACAGGTAGTAAATAGGTAGTCAACAGGTATTAAACAGGTAGTAAACAGGTAGTAAACAGGTAGTAAACATGTAATAAACAGGTAGTGAACAGGTAGTAAGCAGGTAGTAAACAGGTAGTAAACAGGTAGTCAACAGGTAGTCAACAGGTAGTAAACAGGTAGTAAGTATGTGATAAACAGGTAGTAAACAGGTAGTAAATAGGTAGTCAGCATGTAGTAAACAGGTAGTAAACATGTAGTAAGTATGTGATAAACAGGTGGTAAACAGGCAGTAAACAGGTTCTAAACATGTAGTAAATAGGTAGTAAACAGGTGGTAAACGGGTAGTAAACATGTAGTCAACAGGTAGTCAACAGGTAGTCAACAGGTAGTCAACAGGTAGTAAACAGGTAGTAAACAGGTAGTAAATAGGTAGTAAACGGGTAGTAAACGGGTAGTAAACATGTAGTAAGTATGTGATAAACAGGTGGTAAACAGGCAGTAAACAGGTTGTAAACGGGTAGTAAATAGGTAGTAAACAGGTAGTAAACAGGTAGTAAACAGGTAGTAAATAGGTAGTAAACAGGTAGTAAATAGGTAGTAAACAGGTAGTAAACAGGTAGTAAACATGTAAGTATGTGATAAACAGGTGGTAAACAGGCAGTAAACAGGTAGTAAACAGGTAGTAAATAGGTAGTAAACAGGTAGTAAACAGGTAGTAAACAGGTAGTAAATAGGTAGTAAACAGGTAGTAAATGGGTGGTAAACGGGTAGCAAACGGGTAGCAAACAGGTTGTAAATAGGTAGTAAACAGGTAGTAAATAGGTAGTAAATAGGTTTACTATTTTACTGTTTACCTGTAGTAAACAGGTGGTAAACAGGTAGTAAACAGGTAGTAAACAGGTAGTAAACAGGTAGTAAACAGGTAGTAAACAGGTAGTAAATGGGTAGTATACGGGTGGTAAACGGGTGGTAAACGGGTAGTAAACGGGTAGTAAACAGGTTGTAAATAGGTAGTAAACAGGTAGTAAATAGGTAGTAAATGGGTGGTAAACGGGTGGTAAACGGGTAGTAAACGGGTAGTAAACAGGTTGTAAATAGGTAGTAAACAGGTAGTAAACGCGTGGTAAACGGGTGGTAAACGGGTGGTAAACGGGTAGTAAACGGGTAGTTAACAGGTAGTAAACAGGTAGTAAACGGGTAGTACGGGGGTGGGTGGTAAACGGGGTGGTAT
>NC_041046.1:3351365-3378865 GCF_900634775.1 Gouania willdenowi
GTCGGGGCTCCGCCCACTCTGAGCTACAGTAGCAGAATAGCTCAGTAACTACACAGTCTGTGGTCAGACTGACACGTAGCTGTGTTTACCTTGCTCTCCATCTGGTCTACAGCCTTCTCCCCTAACGTGTGTGTAGCTAGTGTTGGTGTCATCTGCAGGGTCACTGGAGGTCACAGTCAAACCACACACACTTCAGACTTATTGTCTTACACACACACACACACACACACCAACACACACACACACACACACACACACACACCACACACACACACACAGCATGGGGGCATCACAGTGGGTGCATTAGGAGGTCAGGGGACCCCCACTCTGGAACATTTTTAAATATACAGTATAACCCTCTGGTTGGAGGTTTAACGTTCAACTGGACGCACGCACACAGGAAAAAGGTTTATTATTATGTATTTTATTTGACAGAACTGGTTCAGTGCTGATGGTCATAAAATATATAAACAGCGGCGCGGGGTGACCCCTTCTTGGGCGGTGCCTTGCGGGGCCGGGGTCTGTGGCACCTGATTTTAGCAATAACTATTCCAGGTCCTTCTGGCCTGGGGTCCGGTCCCTGCTGGCTCTGGGCCCGCTAGCTGGCGCCCGCCGACTGCCCGTTCGGCACAGCTCTGGCCGTCTACTGGGCGTGGGCCTTGGCTCCTCTACTGGTGTCTTGGGCGGGTGGCTCTCTGGGTCCTCCCCTTGGGGGGCCTTGGGGTTGGGGTTGGTGGCGGGCTGCGCTGAGTCCTCGGCTGCTTGGTGCTTTCTCGAGTGTGTATGTGGGGGGCGGTGGCTGTCTCTCGGCTTGGGGTCTTAGGGGCATCTTGGGGGCTGCTCGGCCATGGGGGGGTTGCCTAGGGCTCCTTGGTCCCCACTCTTTCTGCTGGCCTGGCTGCATCTTCGGGTCCAGGGCGGTGCTTGGGTTTACAGTAGTGGTTCTTACACATACACTGGTCTATGATGCACTGACATGTCTTAGACTGTAGATAAAACTGGGCTTAACTTTAGACACTTTGATCCTGAATACCTGCTTTAGGTTTTACCACTCACTCCTTCTCTCTGTCTGGTCACCAGATTGGTTTGATTAGGGGCGACCGTGGATCAGGTGGTAGAGGGTCGTCTTCTGATCGAGAGGTTGGGGGTTCAATCCCAGTACCTGACTATGTGTCGAAGTGTCCTTGGGCAAGACACTGAACCCTAAGTTGCTCCCAGTGGTCGAATAGTGCCTTGCATGGCAGTCCTGTCCCTTTGGTGTGTGAATGTGAGAGTGATTGGGTGAATGAGCTGATATGTAAAGCACTTTGAGACTGTTTCAGTGGTGATAAAGCTCTATATAAATCAAGTCCATTTACACAACACAATATACACAACTACAACTACACATCTCACTCTCACTTTCATTTTCTACCTTGAGTCTCTCTCTTTTTACATCCTCCCTTTAACTCACTCAGTGCCATTGACGAGAAAACTTGTCATTTTCGTTTTTTCACAGAGATTACTAGAAAACACCCTGGCAGAGGTCACTCATCAATATCTAAGCTGTAGTGTGATGTAGTGACCAACTGTGCCCTGAAGGTGGCAGCAGCGCACCTTTAGATCAGAGACTAGCCACTGATGCTACCATTAGCTAAGGAGGAAGAAGCAGGGATGAGGGAGATTATGGCGCTACAGAGTGATATTGTGACGTATCCATCAGCTCACAGCACCACATACTAACACAGAACATGTGGACCTGAGTGGATTATTGATTATGTTGCCATCGTGATCGCGGGTCATCTCTGCGTGTCGGGAGGAAGAACAAGTTACGTCTGTGTGATTGACAGAGGGGAGCAGATACATAAATACAGTAAGCCTGTGAGCCAGATAGCAAAATAATAGGTGACATATGCAGAGCTCAGAGAGAGAGGAAGGAGTTTATGAGACAGAAAATGGCGGCATGAGAAATGATGTTGATGTTCCCACCAGCGCACAGCAGACCAGAGCATGTGACACTCTTTAAAAAAAATTTAAAAAACGGGGAAAGCAGTGACACTCTGCATGTCCGTGAGAAGCAGGAAGTGGCGTGTGTGCAGACTGATGGGGGAGAGACTTGAAGGAACGCCAAAATACAGTAAGAAATCCATTCAACTCTGACCCAGATAGATAAATAATAATAGTTTTATCATCAAACGCCTGGTCTCAGTGCTTTTTTAAATGTTTTGTTCAGATGTTAGAGTTGTCACTATAGCAAAAAAAATAGCTTTAAAGTCACTGACAGGGTTTTTTTTTTTAGAAAAAGGCTTTTTTCTCAGCTTTTTGCTCTGAAACTAAAGATTCAATCTTTCAGAATCTGGTGTCAGATTTCAGATAGTCATAGTAGACAATATTCTGTGGGTCTTTAAAATCAGTCAAAATGCTCAAAAACGGCTGGTACTGAATGAGTTAATAAAGTATTTGTTACAGTTCCTTAAGGAGGGCTGGTGATGGTCTTTTATCTTTCATTGTCAAAAGAATTCCTTGATAAACTATTCAAAACAATGCAGTTTAATTAAAAATAAATCCTGAATGAAATAAAGGAATAATAAAAATGAAGAAGAAGTCTATTAATTTAAATTCTGGCTCTACAGTAAACTATGCTAAACTACATAATAGTTCCTTTTCTTTTTAAAAGTGAAACTGAAAAAGTATTTTGTGCCTTAACAATTGGTTTAAAACAAATCTCATATCAAAGAAATAATATAAAAAACTATGGCTTTCATTCTCTCTCTCTTGTTTCTCTCTTTCCTCTCTGTGACCTCTGACCTTGGATTTCACACGTTCTTTATTTCTCACCTCTTTAATTTTTTCTTATGGAAGCCAACATGCTTCCACACTTCCGATTTAAAACACGGTGGTGCGTCCTGAATTTTAAATTCTAAATAGATATTTCCCTCTGATGTTAAGTACTGCAATTTCAATTTCATGTGAACCGTGACTCCTTTGAATGGATTTTTAACTGTCTCACGATTAATCTTTACATCCCTACATAAAAGGTATGAAATGAATTAATCTAAAAATAAAGCCTTAATTGTCATTAAAATGTCTTAAATCAATGTTTCATAAGTTTCAAATTCTAACACAAAAGTATGATTTTATGATTGTAATTAAAGTCACATTTCAAAATAAATGGTAACATTTGTTTGTCATGTTGTGTATTTTTGTGTGTTTACTTTGGGGGTCATCACTAGACACTAGAAGAGAATTACACAAACCTTATGTATGTAGTTATTTAAGTTGGTTTTTAATTTGCTTTCAACAGGCATTAAAAAGTGTTCAAACATTTTAGAATTTAACTTGACTAAAGCTTTAGGAACTCTGATTACCTTTGTATTCAAACAAAGTACAATAAAGTGTAATATAAACATACATTTAGAATTGTAATCATAATGTACAAGTTAAATGTAGATAATTCAAATAATGTTTCATAAATTCAAAATTTACCGGATCATAACTTCGTTACAAACAACTTAAACCAACCATTAACTTAACGTAATCAAAAATTAATCCTCACTAATAAATAAACTGTACTTACAATGAAGTCATTCAAAAAGACCCCACAGCCACCAAACAGGAAGCCCCGCCCCCTCAGGGTTGTATTATAGTGAATGATGATTGGTTGAACCAAAGAAGAAGAAAAGCACTGGTTGCTCTCTGCAGTGGCTCCACCCATGTGGAGCCGAGGGGAAATGTAGTTTTTTTTAGTTTGTAACACCTTTCAAACACTATTTCCTGCATTTTTAGGTCAATCTAGTGAAGAAAAGCTGAAGATTTTTGAATCTATTTTACAGCCTTACTTTTAACCCTTATTTTTGAACTAATGAAAGTTGTGTTAATTACATTTTTCTTCATTCACTGAGGTCACGCCACTGGGTGACGATGATACATATTGTTTCTGATTAAAAAAGGAAAAAAACTACAGAAAAGTCTATATACAGTGTGGGGCCAAAAATCAGAGCGGGGGGCCCCCTACAGGTGCAGGAGAGAACCTCTTACACAGGACGGTGATGACTATAGATCATTTAGTCTAAGATATTTACTGTCTGACTGCAGCTTCTGTAAACACACACCATCTGTAAACACTGTGTTAGTGTTTTTATTTCACTCAGAAAGAAGGTCTACTTTGGTTTGGAGCTTCAGACACAACATACACACACTCACACACACACCACACACCACACACACACACACACACACACACGAACGCCCATGCACACACTCACACACACACTCACTAAACACACCACACGCCCACGCACACACTCACACCCACACTCACACACACACACACACTCACTCACACACTCACACACACACACGCACACACACACGCACACACACTCACACACACACACACGCACACACACACACACGCCCATGCACACACTCACACGCACACACTCACACGCACACACCACAACACACGCCCATGCACACACACACACACACACATGCACCGCACACACTCACTCACACACACACCCACACACACGCCCATGCACACACTCACTCACACTCACTCACACACACACGCCCACGACACACACACACACACTCGTTGGATGATGTCAGCAGTGTTTTCAGGAGGAAACGTCCTTCTCCAGATGTTGGGGTGGAGCAGCAGATGGTGGTGGTGGGCGGAGCCAACACACTGTTTGTGTTCTTTACATTGACAGTAGAGCGTCACATCTGTGCTGTGTTTAGTCTCACAGATAGACTGCACAGCTGTGACTGTACGCTCCGTGTGAGGTAGTTTGTTGATGGTGTTAGATGTTCCACTGGGGGCTGGTCTACCTCCTGATGGGGTCTACTCCCACTAACTACTGCCATGATTATGTCACTAATCTCTGAATAATGTTAGAATGTTCTATCCAGGTGCTCATGGCCAGCCCAACACAACGGTTTATTGATGTTCCACATCCCACCTACATGACATTTATGGGAATAGAATATTATATTATGTAAACAAAACAAAATGCAGTTTATACATTATTTATAGTTTTTTAGAAGAATCATTTTTTCCACGTAAAACATGATTACAAATCATTACAGATGGCATTAGATGATTCAATTCAACTTTATTTATGTAATGCCAATTACACCAATAGTCATCACATAGCAGAGTTGGGGTCAATTACATTTTTAAATTACAATTATGTCTTCAATTACCCATGTTCAATTACAACTCAATGATGCTTACGTTAACCGACGTTTTTTCCAATTACAATTAAATTTACAAATATTCATGAAAGTTAATTACAGTTAAGTTCTTAATTACTACAGTTCAATAACAATTTATCCCAATTATGTAACCTTCCTCTTGTGTTAGCTTTCTGTTAGCATCTCTAATGCTAATGGGTCAGTGTGACCCATGTCTTAAATCAGCTGTTAAAATACACTAATAAGTAATAAATATTATATGTCATCTAATTAGTTTCTAATCTATTGATGACCTTGTTAGGATTCCTAATCAATGAACATATTGGTATTAATATTTATCGTGTGGTCTGAGCTGATAGATACCAATATATTTATATTTGTTTTAAAAACTGTAAAACGATCCCTAAGAGAACTGACTGATAGTGGGAAATGTTGATCTGCAACATTTTAAAAATAAATCCTGTTTTACAAGTTTGGCCTAAAACCTTTGAAAAGTTACTAAATGATATAAAAAGTTATAATGATAAAAAGCTTCTAAATGATATAAAAAGTTACTAAATGATATAAAAGCTTCTAAATGATCTATAAATCATGCTGAATGTTTCACTTCAATAGAAAACAATGGATGTTTACAGGCAGTGGGGGCTGTGTGACATCATCAGTCACATGATTTAAAGATGGAGGAACACAGGCTGTAAAACTGTAAAGTAGTCCTATTTATAAAAGTTAATTAATGATATTGTTCACAATAATGTGTTTTATTAGACATAGATCTACTAATAAGGTTTTAGAACACATTTATAAAACAGGAGGAGCCATTAATAATAATAATAACCATATATGTGTGAGATATAGAACTATAACATGGTTCCACAGGTTTGCTTTGATTAAATTGTATTTGACAGTTTTTATTGAATTTCCATGGCAATTACTATTATAAAGTTAATTACTGAATTCAATTACAATTACAACAGCAACAGATTTTTTTAAATTACAGTTATGTCATAACTATAATTAATTATCAATTAGGTGATTACAATTGTAATTGGGAAGCTTGAAATGTGTCAGTGTTCCATGTTTTCTTCTGTCTTCTCAAACGCCACCTGTGATTGGCCGATGTCTCCTGTGTTTCCAGGATGCTCATTGGACAGGAGGGAGATGCTCCTCTGAATCACCGTGAACCTCCCTCTTCATCGTCTCCTTCATCATGAACCACACCCCCAGCCCCCACCTGTCTGAGGGGGGCAGGTCAGCCAGAGGAGGTCTGCTCTGCGATCCGGACCGAGGGGCCCTCTCCCCGGACAGCTTCGGCCACACCCCAAGCCCCCCCGTAGACACCCCCAGCTCCAGCCCCCCCCTGCTGCTGTCCCCTGGTCTCAGCAGCTTTGCTCTCAGCTCTCTGGGGGCCATGGGGGAGGGGAGTGGGGGGGACTGGGAGAGCAGGGAGGAGCTGAGGCTCAGGGAGCTGGAGGAGGCTCGGGCTAGGGCGGCTCAGATGGAGAAGACCATGAGGTGGTGGTCTGACTGTACGGCCAACTGGAGAGAGAAGTGGAGTAAGGTGAATACATATACTGTATATATACTTATATAGGGTTACACATGGTCTGTTTTCATCTCAGGGTTTTCCTCATTCCTGAGATGAAGTCACATGGTTAAGGAAAGGTGTTAGGAGACTTCCTAAAGGAGTTAGGGAAAGGACATCACGTTGTTAGACTATCAGACACTCTTCCACTAGGTGACGTAATAATAATAATAACTAGAACTAGAAGCAGTTATTAAAGGGGGCCAAGCCTTCCTGCGCCGCTCGACCCCCAGGTTTCGCGGAGCCCGTGGAAGTACGTCATGAAGGATGACGGCTCGTGGCGAGCGTCAGGACACAGGCCAACGTGCCATTTGCTGTGAACACGTGGATATGAAGTTCATGAAGATATGATTTAAAATGTGAAAGTTACATTCCAAAATGTGTTTGCACCCATTATAGCGCCACCTAGTGGCTATAGTTGCACGATATTGACGGTACCCTGCGGTGTCACATTATCACGGTTCCTACTATACCATAAATTCTACACGATGGTTCAACCGTAGATTACGATACTACTGGTACCAGTTTCTGCTACATAACGCTGCCTCTATTCTCCTCCTCTCACTGCACAGTCTAAACTCACTGCATGATATTCACTTGAAAACAAACCAACATGGCAACCGAACTCCACAGCTGCTGAATGATTGGCTGTTTGCCTGTTACTGGTGACGTACAGAGAGATGATAGGCTGTTTCTGCACGCTGGGTCCGCCCCTCTGTTAGCTGATTGGCTGTTCGTGTGTTTCTGTCAGCATGAAGGAACTGAAACTCACATCAAAACAAACAAAAAGCTAAAGTTCTGTCTCTCCTGGACACGTGTATGTCTTACAGTCACAAACACTAGACAACACATGGTAGAAGCACCAGGCCTGAGCGGTGAGTCTACCGTCGTCGTCGTCAGTGGCGTCACTAATTTTGCTAAAAAAACCAAACTCCAAAAGTCCCATTAGGAACTATTTTGTCTTTAAATGAGACAGACGGTAAAACAATAGGAGATCTACTGTGCAGGCGCTGTCACCATTTATAGGAGCAAAAGGAGGAACACCTTTTTTGTTTATTTTTTAGATATTTACAATGTACAAACAATATTTAATAATTATATACATACAAAGGAGGGGTCACATCCAATCTCATAAAACACCAGTGACGTCACCCAGAAAATGCACAAATCTAGTTTTCTCAGGGAATCAGTTCCTGTTTATTGTATTTTATCCTCTATGGTTTATTATGTTGGAGAACAAGCATTATTGTCAAATAGATTTTTATTTTCTTTTTAAATACAGTGGATTTGTTATCCTAAGTTGATTATTTATGTTCATGTACTATTATCATGCACCAAACAACACTATAAGTAATTAATCAATATTTCTAACTTGTACAAATACAATGCAGTTCATAAAAATAATAACAATAAAAAAGGCTTCAGTATCACGATATTATCCAGAACCGTGATACTTTGGTATAGTATCGTGGTTACTCATTTTGGTCTCGTGTTCCAGGTGCGTGCAGAGCGTAACCGATCACGTGATGAGGTCCGTCAGCTGAGGCAGCGTCTGGACTCTCTGACTAAAGAACTGAGCAGTGCGAGGAGGGAACGACAGGAACTGGCCTCAGAGAACGAGCTGTTACGGCAGGAGAGGCAGCGTCTCCATGGAAACCACACAGGGGAGCCCCCCCCCTCACAGGTCCAAGCTGAGGCCCCGCCCCCACCTGCAGAGAGAGCAGCTACATGTCCAGAGGCAGAACCTGTCAGGGACGTGGACTTTGATGGACTGAAGCTCCAACATAAGGTGAGTCTGAGGAACACCTACACTGAATAGTTAATAGTGTGTGATCAACCAGTGTAGAGGTTCTCTGTTCTTTGTCCTGTTTTAATGTGAACCATGTGCTAATAATAGCTACATTTGGACTCAAAGGGACTTCCAGGTGTTCATGAGTAGTTTGAACTTGTTTTGATCTGAATAGTAGCCTCACCGTCTATCAGTGGCGGCTGCTGGTCTTTCATGCAGGGGAAGCTCATTTTCTGCCTACTTCAGAAAATGTATCTGTTTATTTAAATGTGAATTCTAGTAGAATTCACATTTTGTTGTCAACAACTATTTGTAGATTATCACGCACGCACACGCGTAGCTGCTGCGCGCTGGAGTGTGAGTGTTTGGTGAAAAGTCTCACAACACAAGCAGTAACAGTCTCCACAAACACCAAAAACAGACACTAGGTTTGTCAGAAGTTGATTCGCTATGAGAGGATCAGCAAAGTCTCCGTGTCAACACAGAGCAACGGACTGAAATATTTGAAAAACCCGCCTGTGTGCTTACAACGTCATACTCTCTGATTGGCTCATTTCGCTGTCAATCAAAATTGAATTAGCCTGAGACAGATCATCCAATCATCATCCATTATTCCAGCGTCCGGAACAGACAGATCCAGCCCACTGCTCCATAGACCTCCTGTGAAGCCCGGCGTCCGATGGGCGGGACTAAGTGCGTCATAACCGAGCATTTATCCAATGAGCGTCTAGTTTGACTGCAGTGGATCAACCCCTAAATCCTGTCCCATTGAAGTCAATTGAAGCTGAACTTCACCACTGTTTATTAACACTGTGACGCTGCGGTAATGAATGAAGAACGTCACGCTGTCACTGTCAGTTTCCTGTTATAAGAAGCTGATTCTGAACTAAACATACATGTGTTCTGTCATATATTTAGTCAATGAAATGTACACACAACACTACATATTTGACCACTGATTTTAGGGGAAGCTGAGGTTCCCTTGTAGTCTTAAAGCATCCGCCACTGCCGTCTATTTAATACAGGAGATCTGATAGGATGGCCCCGCCATCACCCGAGGACCCCTGTAGTCACTTTGCTGCCCTGATGCTGCCTGTGTGCATCCTCCTCTTGGTAACCATAGATACCGTCCAATATAAACAGTGAGCTACATAATCTAAACATGGTGTGTTTCCATAACACTACCAAAATTACTGAGGGTTCAACATAATAGATCATTTAAAGTCAAACAGTGTGTGTGATTTCCCTGGATTCATTCTATGAGACATGTGCATGATAAATGTGTTTGTTCTTTTTACTCATCTGTATATTTTTTGTTTGGTGTATTTTTCTGTGATGTATGTTTTTTGGAGTTATTTTGTGTGTTTTTGGAGCCTTTTTGTATATTTTTGTGCATTTCTGTTGTCGTTTTGTGTACTTTTTGTTTAAATATTGTTTCGTTTTTTGTTTTATTTCACTCATTTAGTATATTTTTATTATAAATATCTTATGTGTGGTGAGGATGTGTTGTGAGATGGCTGCTGGCTCCTCCGTGGGTTCTCACACACGCACGAGCATCAGCTGAGCACATGCACATACTCCGTCACAGGTTGTTGAAACTCTTCCGTTGTCGCAACTCTCTCTCTAAATGTCTCTGTGTACTTTTAGCATCTACATCCAAGGTGCACATTTGGTTACAGAGCACATGTTGAAAATATCAGTGTTTATAACGCTGTATCCACGGAGAAATGTGCATTTTTTGCTGTTACCTTTCAACACAGCCGCGGCCATTGTCCGTCAATAACTTCCGGGTCCCGTCCGTTCGGTCTAAACAGCGAACGGTCAAACAAACATGAAAATAAACGTTTTGAAATGTCATCACCAAATAAGGAAGAGAAGTCCTCAGGAGCACAAAACGTGTGAAAGAGTCTTAAACTATCTTCCTCTCTCTCACTCGTGTGCCAGCGTGTAGGTCTGGTGCTACTACAGGTCTTCAGCAATTGGCTCTGGTCGCACACGTGACTCTAGCTCGCCACTGTGATTGGCTCTGGCACAGACCAGACAGAGCTGTGCAGTGAAATAGATATAGATGGTGCAATAGCACCCCCTCACTCTGAGGTCAAAAGCTGAATAGGTTTCACTTCTGGGTGAACATGAAAGTGTCGTCTGGGTGAAATAAAATGAAAATAAACAGTTTGAAATCACCAAATTACTCCAAAATAACGGATGCACACACTTGGAGTATTTGGAAGCCGTTGACAAAGTTTCAGGTCAAACAGGCCCCACGTCGAGGAGATATTTGCTTGACAAACACACACACGCGCACACACACACACACACACACACACACACACACACACATACAGACCTTTCTTGTAGTTTCTTGCATTATAGTATAGATAGTATAGATATAGATAGATACATTTCTCCATCACATTTCAGGGACCCCAACTCTGTTAATAAATAAATAAATAGAAAAGTTGAATGTTCCACCATGAAGTTGTTCATTTTAAATACAGTGAAGGTTCTATATGAGTCAGGCTTGTTTCTAGACCATTCCATTGGTCACATGTTTTCCTCTCTGTCAGAACCTGGAGCTGCTGGAATCCATGCTGCGTTCCACAGCTGAAGGTCCAGACCTGCAGGAGGCGTGGGACGCTGGCAGCGCGTGCAGCAGTAGTAACCCCGCCTCCTCACGCCTGACCTCCGCTCTGAGCCGACAGGAACGCAGTCGTCAGCTGTGGGAGGACATCAGTATGGTGGAGGAGGAGTCTAGTAAACTCACCGCTCTGCAGCTACGCCTGGACGAGTCCCAGAAGGTTCTACAGAAGGAGAGAGAGTAAGAACCAGCATTCATTCATTCATTTGAGAACCAGTGTTCTAGGGAAACCTTAGCTGTGATCCAGGCCATCAGAAGCACTATGATGTTGATGAGTTCTGTGTGTTTGCAGAGATAAACTGGCTCTGAGTAAGAGCATTGAACGACTGGAGGCTGAACTGAGTCAGTGGAAACTGAAACATGAAGAACTCAGCAAGAACAAACAGGAAACCATGAAACAGGTGAGGAGTGGTGGAGTGACATCATCACAGCATTAGATAAAGCACCCACTATATCCACTCAGTCCTACAAAGCATGAGTTAATATCTTCTCAGTGAATGTGAAGCTGCTGCATCGGCACTAGAACCTGTACATAGACCGTAGGTTTGGTTAGTTCTGGTTTGGTTTCTATTCACACTCAGAGGTGATTCAAACCCTAAGGTCTCGTCGTTAATATTTGGTCATGTTTACACAATGTTTTGATTCTGTTTCCCTTTTTGTGTCTAAAAAGTTCCAGGTTCCCACGGCAACATTTTCATAGTGATCTGTGTTTATATGGGACCAGGGGTTGAAGCACTAAAGTGTGATGAATACATCCAGGATAAAGGAGAATACGTGGTTAGACTAAGTCTGGGCGGTGCTATCTGAGTCATGATAAAGAGACAAGGCTTAGTGAAGCTGTGGATGTTTGAGATAAGTGGGCGTTCACGGCTTTCTGAACAAGACCATGAATACGATCACAGAATCACTGATGAAAGTATGGATCACAGACTCTCAGCTTTGTTTACACCTGTGAACAACTGATGAAGAAATAATAGACATGATACGGAAAAAAGGAACAGCGTTAATAGAGAGAGGCTGCAGACAATAGCCCACTGCCTTAATGCATAAATATCCTAAACATGTAGAATTAATAAAGTGATACAGTTACAGGGCTCGAGACTGTGAGTAAATTTGTCGCATGTGCGACTATTTTTTCAGTTTGTGCAAGTAAAAATTTCATGTGGTCGCATCTAGTGAGAGTGAAAATCCAAAAGGAGGAAACTTCCGCGTCCTGTTGAGGTTTCCTCCTGTGAATCAGGGTCTGACATGGACACTACACACGATGTCATGTCCCCAAACACACAGTCACCAACACTGGGGACAGACACGGTCTGTGCTGTGTTCACGGACACTGGGACAAACACACACTGGGGAAAGGCATCAGGGCACGCAGAGAATCATCATGGAGGGACCAGAACTGATGACCTATGATGCCAGGCCAGATGTTCAGCTGTGGTTCTCCCAGGGTAGGGGTCTGCAACCTGCGGCTCTGGAGCCTCATGTGGCTCTTTGACTCTTTTGCAATACAGGTTAGCTGTAGAGGCTAAATCACCACGGTTACAGGTTAGCTGTGGAAGATAAATTACCATGGTTACAGGTTAGCTGTAAAAGCTAAATCACCATGGTTACTTGTCCTGGAAAAACTTGTCTGGCTTTCGGTCAACCAACTTGGGGAGAGTTTATCCAGGATAGCTGATTATTCCAGGATTTATCACTTAAACCTGGTTTTGTGCAACACCGTGTAGTAAGCATGTAGTAAACATGTAGTAGGCATGTGGTAAACATGTGGTAAACATGTAGTAAACATGTGGTAAACATGTGGTAAACGTGTGGTAAACGTGTGGTAAACAGGTAGTAAACATGTAGTAAGTATGTGTAAACAGGTTGTAAACAGGTAGTAAACAGGTAGTAAGCATGTAGTAAACAGGTAGTAAATAGGTAGTAAATAGGTAGTAAGCATGTAGTAAACAGGTAGTAAACAGGTTGTAAACAGGTAGTAAACATGTAGTAAACATATAAGTATGTGATAAACAGGTGGTAAACATGTAGTAAACATGAAGTAAACAGGTAGTAAGCATGTAGTAAACAGGTAGTAAGCATGTAGTAAGTATGTAGTAAGTATGTGATAAACAGGTGGTAAACAGGCAGTAAACAGGTTGTAAACAGGTAGTAAACATGTACTAAACATATAAGTATGTGATAAACAGGCGGTAAACATGTAGTAAACATGTAGTAAACATGTAGTAAACAGGTAGTAAACAGGTAGTAAACATATAAGTATGTGATAAACAGATGGTAAACAGGTAGTAAACATGTAGTAAACATGTAGTAAACTTGTAGTAAACATGTAGTAAACAGGTAGTAAACATAAGTATGTGATAAACAGGTAGTAAACATGTAGTAAACAGGTAGTAAACATAAGTATGTGGTAAACAGGTGGTAAACAGGTAGTAAACAGGTAGTAAACATGTAGTAAACATATAAGTATGTGATAAACAGGTAGTAAACAGGTAGTAAATAGGTAGTAAACAGGTGGTAAACATGTAGTAAACATATAAGTATGTGATAAACATGTAGTAAACAGGTAGTAAACATATAAGTATGTGGTAAACAGGTGGTAAACAGGTAGTAAACAGGTAGTAAACAGGTAGTGAACAGGTAGTAAACAGGTAGTAAACATGTGGTAAACATGTAGTAAGTATGTGATAAACAGGTTGTAAACAGGTAGTAAACATGTGGTAAATGTGTGGTAAACGTGTGGTAAACAGGTAGTAAACATGTAGTAAACATATAAGCATGTGATAAACAGGTGGTAAACAGGTAGTGAACAGGTAGTAAACATGTGGTAAACAGGTAGTAAACATGTAGTAAGTATGTGATAAACAGGTTGTAAACAGGTAGTAAACAGGTGGTAAACATGTAGTAAACATATAAGCATGTGATAAACAGGTGGTAAACAGGTAGTAAACAGGTAGTAAACATGTGGTAAACAGGTAGTAAACATGTAGTAAGTATGTGATAAACAGGTTGTAAACAGGTAGTAAACATGTGGTAAATGTGTGGTAAACGTGTGGTAAACAGGTAGTAAACATGTAGTAAACAGGTAGTAAGCATGTAGTAAACAGGTAGTAAACATGTAGTAAGTATGTGTAAACAGGTTGTAAACAGGTAGTAAACATGTGATAAATGTGTGGTAAACGTGTGGTAAACAGGTAGTAAACAGGTAGTAAACATGTAGTAAACAGGTAGTAAGCATGTAGTAAACAGGTAGTAAATAGGTAGTAAATAGGTAGTAAGCATGTAGTAAACAGGTAGTAAATAGGTAGTAAGCAGGTAGTAAACAGGTAGTAAACAGGTAGTAAGCAGGTAGTAAGCAGGTAGTAAACAGGTAGTAAACATGTGGTAAACATGTAGTAAGTATGTGATAAACAGGTTGTAAACAGGTAGTAAACATGTGGTAAATGTGTGGTAAACGTGTGGTAAACAGGTAGTAAACATGTAGTAAACATATAAGCATGTGATAAACAGGTGGTAAACAGGTAGTGAACAGGTAGTAAACAGGTAGTAAACATGTGGTAAACAGGTAGTAAACATGTAGTAAGTATGTGATAAACAGGTTGTAAACAGGTAGTAAACAGGTGGTAAACATGTAGTAAACATATAAGCATGTGATAAACAGGTGGTAAACAGGTAGTAAACAGGTAGTAAACAGGTAGTAAACATGTGGTAAACAGGTAGTAAACATGTAGTAAGTATGTGATAAACAGGTTGTAAACAGGTAGTAAACATGTGGTAAATGTGTGGTAAACGTGTGGTAAACAGGTAGTAAACATGTAGTAAACAGTTAGTAAGCATGTAGTAAACAGGTAGTAAACATGTAGTAAGTATGTGTAAACAGGTTGTAAACAGGTAGTAAACATGTGATAAATGTGTGGTAAACGTGTGGTAAACAGGTAGTAAACAGGTAGTAAACATGTAGTAAACAGGTAGTAAGCATGTAGTAAACAGGTAGTAAACAGGTAGTAAATAGGTAGTAAATAGGTAGTAAGCATGTAGTAAACAGGTAGTAAATAGGTAGTAAGCAGGTAGTAAACAGGTAGTAAGCAGGTAGTAAGCAGGTAGTAAACAGGTAGTAAACAGGTAGTAAGCAGGTAGTAAGCAGGTAGTAAACAGGTAGTCAACAGGTAGTAAACAGGTAGTAAATAGGCAGTCAGCATGTAGTAAATAGGTAGTAAACAGGTGGTAAACGGGTGGTAAACGGGTAGTAAATAGGTAGTAAACAGATAGTAAATAGGTAGTAAACAGGTAGTAAATAGGTAGTAAACAGGTGGTAAACGGGTAGTAAATAGGTAGTAAATAGGTAGTAAATAGGTAGTTAACATGTAGTTAACATGTAGTAAACAGGTAGTAAACAGGTAGTAAACGGGTGGTAAACGGGTAGTAAATAGGTAGTAAACAGGTAGTAAACAGGTAGTAAACGGGTGGTAAACGGGTAGTAAACAGGTAGTAAACAGGTAGTAAACAGGTAGTAAATAGGTAGTAAATAGGTTTACTATTTTACTGTTTACCTGTAGTAAACAGGTGGTAAGCATGTAGTAAACAGGTAGTAAGCATGTAGTAAACAGGTAGTAAATAGGTAGTCAACAGGTATTAAACATGTAGTAAACAGGTAGTAAACAGGTAGTAAACATGTAATAAACAGGTAGTAAGCATGTAGTAAACAGGTAGTAAACAGGTAGTAAATAGGTAGTCAACAGGTATTAAACATGTAGTAAACAGGTTGTAAACAGGTAGTAAACATGTAGTAAACATATAAGTATGTGATAAACAGGTGGTAAACATGTAGTAAACATGAAGTAAACAGGTAGTAAGCATGTAGTAAACAGGTAGTAAACATGTAGTAAGTATGTAGTAAGTATGTGATAAACAGGTGGTAAACAGGCAGTAAACAGGTTGTAAACAGGTAGTAAACATGTACTAAACATATAAGTATGTGATAAACAGGCGGTAAACATGTAGTAAACATGTAGTAAACATGTAGTAAACAGGTAGTAAACAGGTAGTAAACATATAAGTATGTGATAAACAGATGGTAAACAGGTAGTAAACATGTAGTAAACATGTAGTAAACTTGTAGTAAACATGTAGTAAACAGGTAGTAAACATAAGTATGTGATAAACAGGTAGTAAACATGTAGTAAACAGGTAGTAAACATAAGTATGTGGTAAACAGGTGGTAAACAGGTAGTAAACATGTAGTAAACATATAAGTATGTGATAAACAGGTAGTAAACAGGTAGTAAATAGGTAGTAAACAGGTGGTAAACATGTAGTAAACATATAAGTATGTGATAAACATGTAGTAAACAGGTAGTAAACATATAAGTATGTGGTAAACAGGTGGTAAACAGGTAGTAAACAGGTAGTAAACAGGTAGTGAACAGGTAGTAAACAGGTAGTAAACATGTGGTAAACATGTAGTAAGTATGTGATAAACAGGTTGTAAACAGGTAGTAAACATATAAGTATGTGGTAAACAGGTGGTAAACAGGTAGTAAACAGGTAGTAAACAGGTAGTGAACAGGTAGTAAACAGGTAGTAAACATGTGGTAAATGTGTGGTAAACGTGTGGTAAACAGGTAGTAAACATGTAGTAAACATATAAGCATGTGATAAACAGGTGGTAAACAGGTAGTGAACAGGTAGTAAACAGGTAGTAAACATGTGGTAAACAGGTAGTAAACATGTAGTAAGTATGTGATAAACAGGTTGTAAACAGGTAGTAAACAGGTGGTAAACATGTAGTAAACATATAAGCATGTGATAAACAGGTGGTAAACAGGTAGTAAACAGGTAGTAAACAGGTAGTAAACATGTGGTAAACAGGTAGTAAACATGTAGTAAACAGGTAGTAAGCATGTAGTAAACAGGTAGTAAACATGTAGTAAGTATGTGTAAACAGGTTGTAAACAGGTAGTAAACATGTGATAAATGTGTGGTAAACGTGTGGTAAACAGGTAGTAAGCATGTAGTAAACAGGTAGTAAACAGGTAGTAAATAGGTAGTAAATAGGTAGTAAGCATGTAGTAAACAGGTAGTAAATAGGTAGTAAGCAGGTAGTAAACAGGTAGTAAACAGGTAGTAAGCAGGTAGTAAGCAGGTAGTAAACAGGTAGTAAGCAGGTAGTAAGCAGGTAGTAAACAGGTAGTAAACATGTGGTAAACATATAAGCATGTGATAAACAGGTGGTAAACAGGTAGTGAACAGGTAGTAAACAGGTAGTAAACATGTGGTAAACAGGTAGTAAACATGTAGTAAGTATGTGATAAACAGGTTGTAAACAGGTAGTAAACAGGTGGTAAACATGTAGTAAACATATAAGCATGTGATAAACAGGTGGTAAACAGGTAGTAAACAGGTAGTAAACAGGTAGTAAACATGTGGTAAACAGGTAGTAAACATGTAGTAAGTATGTGATAAACAGGTTGTAAACAGGTAGTAAACATGTGGTAAATGTGTGGTAAACGTGTGGTAAACAGGTAGTAAACATGTAGTAAACAGGTAGTAAGCATGTAGTAAACAGGTAGTAAACATGTAGTAAGTATGTGTAAACAGGTTGTAAACAGGTAGTAAACATGTGATAAATGTGTGGTAAACGTGTGGTAAACAGGTAGTAAACAGGTAGTAAACATGTAGTAAACAGGTAGTAAGCATGTAGTAAACAGGTAGTAAACAGGTAGTAAATAGGTAGTAAGCATGTAGTAAACAGGTAGTAAATAGGTAGTAAGCAGGTAGTAAACAGGTAGTAAACAGGTAGTAAGCAGGTAGTAAGCAGGTAGTAAGCAGGTAGTAAGCAGGTAGTAAACAGGTAGTAAGCAGGTAGTAAGCAGGTAGTAAACAGGTAGTAAACAGGTAGTAAGCAGGTAGTAAGCAGGTAGTAAACAGGTAGTCAACAGGTAGTAAACAGGTAGTAAATAGGCAGTCAGCATGTAGTAAATAGGTAGTAAATAGGTAGTAAACAGGTGGTAAACGGGTGGTAAACGGGTAGTAAATAGGTAGTAAACAGATAGTAAATAGGTAGTAAACAGGTAGTAAATAGGTAGTAAACAGGTGGTAAACGGGTAGTAAATAGGTAGTAAATAGGTAGTAAATAGGTAGTTAACATGTAGTTAACATGTAGTAAACAGGTAGTAAACAGGTAGTAAACGGGTGGTAAACGGGTAGTAAATAGGTAGTAAACAGGTAGTAAACAGGTAGTAAACGGGTGGTAAACGGGTAGTAAACAGGTAGTAAACAGGTAGTAAACAGGTAGTAAATAGGTAGTAAATAGGTTTACTATTTTACTGTTTACCTGTAGTAAACAGGTGGTAAGCATGTAGTAAACAGGTAGTAAGCATGTAGTAAACAGGTAGTAAATAGGTAGTCAACAGGTATTAAACATGTAGTAAACAGGTAGTAAACAGGTAGTAAACATGTAATAAACAGGTAGTAAGCATGTAGTAAACAGGTAGTAAACAGGTAGTAAATAGGTAGTCAACAGGTATTAAACATGTAGTAAACAGGTAGTAAACAGGTAGTAAATAGGTAGTCAACAGGTATTAAACATGTAGTAAGCATGTAGTAAACAGGTAGTAAACAGGTAGTAAACAGTTAGTAAGCATGTAGTAAACAGGTAGTAAACAGGTAGTAAATAGGTAGTCAACAGGTATTAAACAGGTAGTAAACAGGTAGTAAACAGGTAGTAAACATGTAATAAACAGGTAGTGAACAGGTAGTAAGCAGGTAGTAAACAGGTAGTAAACAGGTAGTCAACAGGTAGTCAACAGGTAGTCAACAGGTAGTCAACAGGTAGTAAACAGGTAGTAAGTATGTGATAAACAGGTAGTAAACAGGTAGTAAATAGGTAGTCAGCATGTAGTAAACAGGTAGTAAACATGTAGTAAGTATGTGATAAACAGGTGGTAAACAGGCAGTAAACAGGTTCTAAACATGTAGTAAATAGGTAGTAAACAGGTAGTAAACAGGTAGTAAACAGGTGGTAAACGGGTAGTAAACATGTAGTCAACAGGTAGTCAACAGGTAGTCAACAGGTAGTCAACAGGTAGTAAGTATGTGATAAACAGGTAGTAAACAGGTAGTAAATAGGTAGTCAGCATGTAGTAAACAGGTAGTAAACATGTAGTAAGTATGTGATAAACAGGTGGTAAACAGGCAGTAAACAGGTTGTAAACATGTAGTAAATAGGTAGTAAACAGGTAGTAAACAGGTAGTAAACAGGTAGTAAATAGGTAGTAAACAGGTAGTAAATAGGTAGTAAACAGGTAGTAAATAGGTAGTCAGCATGTAGTAAACAGGTAGTAAACATGTAAGTATGTGATAAACAGGTGGTAAACAGGCAGTAAACAGGTTGTAAACATGTAGTAAATAGGTAGTAAACAGGTAGTAAACAGGTAGTAAACAGGTAGTAAATAGGTAGTAAACAGGTAGTAAATAGGTAGTAAATGGGTGGTAAACGGGTAGCAAACGGGTAGCAAACAGGTTGTAAATAGGTAGTAAACAGGTAGTAAATAGGTAGTAAATAGGTTTACTATTTTACTGTTTACCTGTAGTAAACAGGTGGTAAACAGGTAGTAAACATGTAGTAAACAGGTAGTAAACAGGTGGTAAACAGGTAGTAAACAGGTAGTAAATGGGTAGTATACGGGTGGTAAACGGGTGGTAAACGGGTAGTAAACGGGTAGTAAACAGGTTGTAAATAGGTAGTAAACAGGTAGTAAATAGGTAGTAAATGGGTGGTAAACGGGTGGTAAACGGGTAGTAAACGGGTAGTAAACAGGTTGTAAATAGGTAGTAAACAGGTAGTAAACGCGTGGTAAACGGGTGGTAAACGGGTGGTAAACGGGTAGTAAACGGGTAGTTAACAGGTAGTAAATAGGTAGTAAACGGGTAGTAAACGGGTGGTAAACGGGTGGTAAACGGGTGGTAAACGGGTAGTAAACGGGTGGTAAACGGGTGGTAAACGGGTAGTAAACGGTTAGTAAACGGGTGGTAAACAGGTTGTAAATAGGTAGTAAACGGGTAGTAAACGGGTAGTAAACGGGTGGTAAACGGGTAGTAAACGGGTAGTAAATAGGTAGTAAACAGGTAGTAAACAGGTAGTAAATAGGTAGTAAATAGGTGGTAAACGGGTAGTAAACGGGTAGTAAACGGGTGGTAAACAGGTTGTAAATAGGTAGTAAACGGGTAGTAAACGGGTAGTAAACGGGTGGTAAACGGGTAGTAAACGGGTAGTAAATAGGTAGTAAACAGGTAGTAAACAGGTAGTAAATAGGTAGTAAATAGGTGGTAAACGGGTAGTAAACGGGTAGTAAATAGGTAGTAAACAGGTAGTAAACAGGTAGTAAATAGGTAGTAAATAGGTGGTAAACGGGTAGTAAACGGGTAGTAAACAGGTGGTAAACAGGTGGTAAATAGGTGGTAAACGGGTGGTAAACGGGTGGTAAACGGGTAGTAAACAGGTAGTAAACGGGTAGTAAACGGGTAGTAAACGGGTAGTAAACAGGTAGTAAATGGGTAGTAAACGGGTGGTAAACGGGTAGTAAACGGGTAGTAAACGGGTAGTAAACGGGTAGTAAACGGGTAGTAAACAGGTAGTAAATGGGTAGTAAACGGGTGGTAAACGGGTAGTAAACGGGTAGTAAACGGGTAGTAAACGGGTAGTAAACAGGTAGTAAACGGGTGGTAAACAGGTTGTAAATAGGTAGTAAACGGGTAGTAAACGGGTAGTAAACGGGTAGTAAACGGGTAGTAAATAGGTAGTAAACAGGTAGTAAACAGGTAGTAAATAGGTAGTAAATAGGTGGTAAACGGGTAGTAAACGGGTAGTAAATAGGTAGTAAACAGGTAGTAAACAGGTAGTAAATAGGTAGTAAATAGGTGGTAAACGGGTAGTAAACGGGTAGTAAACAGGTGGTAAACAGGTGGTAAATGGGTGGTAAACGGGTGGTAAACGGGTGGTAAACGGGTAGTAAACAGGTAGTAAACGGGTAGTAAACGGGTAGTAAACGGGTAGTAAACAGGTAGTAAATGGGTAGTAAACGGGTGGTAAACGGGTAGTAAACGGGTAGTAAACGGGTAGTAAACGGGTAGTAAACAGGTAGTAAACGGGTAGTAAATGAATCAAAATAAGCACAGAGACACTTCCTCTGAACACAGAGTAGAACTTAATCACTCTTTCAAAATTAGAAGAAATTAGACGTGACCCGTGACGACCTCAACCAGAGTCTATGTTAAAAACATAGAAATTAAGCTCGACCACGGGTTTGGGCAAATATCTCTCAGTATGAGTGCAGCTCTGTGATTGGTCAGAATGAAATACGTCTCCACTGATCTAAGTGATGATGAAGTAAACCATCACGTTGTTGGAGAAGTTCAGTTGAATTCACACCAACAGTGATTCTCAATCTGAGGCTCTGCAGTCTCAGTGACACAGAAAGTGTTGTTTCCATGGAGACGGAGAGGGAAGCCTTTTCAAAAACTTCCACTCTGGAGCCCGTTTTTTAAAAGTTCCGTTTTCAAACAAAAACGTGATTGCCCTGGAAATGGATAAACACAACGCTACAAAACTATATCATTTTTACTATAAAATGTTCCTGTGTAAGGTTGTCATGGTGATGTTTCCTCTGTGTATCTCACACCATCTGAAGGTTCTATTTGGAACTGAAGCAGCATTGAGGGGTTCATATGAGGGTCACTGATGTGACCACTAAATATTCTGAAATGGTTTTAGCAAAAAAAAAAAAAAAAAAAAGGTTTAAATGCAAATAAAAATATGTAGTAACTTAGTATATATGCACTCACTTTGATTTTTATTTGTTGAAAGTTACTGTAGTATATTCTATTATAATTCTCTATAAGTTTTCAAAGTATTTCTATGTTTATAATATTCATGCAAATCTAGCCCAAAAACCTTATTTCCATTCACTGGGAAGGTTTGATGGTTAAAGAGAATGAATGAGCTGTGTCACCACTAGAGGGCAGTGTAAGCTCACAGAGGACATCAGTGTCAGGACTCATTAATCAACTATTGATCAGGAGGTCATTTACCGTTTACTGTTTTCTGCTAGATTAATCATTAACTTAACCAGTACAGAAGTATGTATTCATATAGTGGGAGGAGCTTAGGTAGAGTTGTCAATTATGAGTATGTGTTTGAAGGTTGGATGTACATAGAGGTGTACATACTCTGTACTCTGTGGTATTGTAGCTGCTAGCATCTTTCTTAGCACATAGAATAATGTAAAAAGAAACACTCACCCTTGCACAGAACAAACAATAATCATAGTAGAGACGTGTTGTAGATCCATCCCCTCACTAAAACGTTACATTCCTCTGTTTGAAGAATCAGAATGTTTGGCTAATGACCGTCAGCACAGGCACCGCCCACAGTCATGGAGACGAAGGAGGAAGTGACGTGTGTGAACCGAGATTTAAAGGAAGTTTGGGGTCATGGGAATAGTTTTAATGAAATATTAATTAATCATGTACAAAAACGTGTTTAATATCGACCTGCTTTTTTAAACCCAAACGAACTGTGACACAGTGACGTCATGTGACCGGAACTGGAAGAAGCGTGCTCAATCTTGAGAGAGAGCAGTAATGTTAAAGCTAGGGTAGGCGATTTTTTCTAGATTTACTTTTTACATTTTTGGTTAAAATTGTCTTTATGTCCTGACGGAAATTAAGACCTTATGTTCTCTGAAAAAGGAACAAAGAAAATCCATCATCTGTAGCAGCTGTAAACCTGTAATAACTTCAACCAATGGAAAAAAAAATGTTTTTTTAACCAATCACGTCTCTCTGTCTCCCTCGTAAGCACGAGCTCACACTGAAAGCTCGTCACCACTGACAGAGTTAAAACAGAGTTTTTAGTCACGTTTTTGACATATATAATGATAAAGTTTATTGTTTAATTACTGCTGAATGAGACATGAGACAATAACGTTTCTACACAATACAAGTGATGATCTGAGCTCCTCTTCTGCAGCAGCTGTGAGCATGCATGTGAGTGAGCACAGAGGAGAGGGGGTAAAGGCGGAGCCAACGGGAGGCAACATTCAAAATCAAGCTAGCTTTTGAAAATCACCTACCCTACCTTTAAGATAAAATGAACGTTTTGCACACACTCACTGTATTTGGAAGCCAGATCGAACAGATACTGTGTCAGGGAGATAATCACTACACACACACACACACACACACACACACACACACACACACACACACACACACACACACACACACACACACACACACACACACACAGAACATTCTTGTTTTTATAGATACTTAAATGTCAGTCATGTGATCTTTAGCTGAACCTGTTGAAGGAAATGCATCAGGATGAACTGGGACGAATATCTGAAGACTTAGAAGATGAGCTGGGAGTGAGGACCAGTATGGACAAGAAACTAGCTGAGCTACGAGCTGAGGTAACACACACACACACACACAAGTTGAGGTTTTTCAGGAAATTTTTAAAAAGAAAAATTTCCATAAAAATCTTTTCTGAATAAATGAAACATCTGGATGAAACCAATGTGTTGTCATTAAGCTCTGCAGAAGCAGATAACGAGTCATTCAGATGATTGAGGTGTTTTGGAGCAGAGACACATCTAGAAGTGGAGTTTGGATCCCTGCCTTATTAAAATATACTAAAGATGAACGTATTCAAACTAAACTAAATGTTCTTTATCAAAGCTTTGTTTCCAGTATTTATCTAAAGTAAATCCAGACTGATGTGATGTTGTCTTACACATCTGTGACGTCTTTAGAGGACGTTAAACACACAGGTTGTGTTAGGTTCACACTACAGTATTTATACTCATATCATGTTCTATGTGACCTGGATCTCATCTGTTTATGTCTGAAAAAATCAAATACCATTTATTTAAATGTGACCCAGGTCACGTGGATTTGTAGATAAATCTAACATGTGGGTGGACGACCAACACTGACTGTTAATTTTCCTCTCTCTCTCTAGTACCCCCTTTAGTGCCATCATGTACCCCCATTTCAGAAACACTGCTGTGCGCTCTCCTTTAAATGGATTTTAACGTAGACATTAAATAATGCCTTTGTTTATAAAATACAGTAGAAAAAGTGTTGGTTTTTGTTGATTTGAAGCGTCTATCGTAGATTCCTCCTGACGTTGGTGTTCCTGTGCTCTGTGTCAGATGGAGAGGCTCCAGGTGGAGAACGCTGCTGAGTGGGGGCGCAGGGAGCGGCTGGAGACCGATAAGCTGGCCTTAGAGCGGGACAATAAGAAGCTGAGAGCTCAGGCTGAAGACCTGGAGGATCAGCTGGTTAAAAAACGGCGTCAGGCTGCGTCTGCTCTAGACACTGACCTCAAAGCTATACAGAGTGAACTGTTTGATAAAAACAAGGTACGTCTTTCACTCTGCTCTACTCTGTGTTCTATCTGAGACATATGATAAATAGATGGTAAACTTCTACAGTGAACGTTGTTTCTTTAATGTTCATGAGCTACAACATCCAGAGGTTTGATATCAAAAGGAGAGAAACCATGAGGAACACTGTTAATCATGATAAATGACTCACACTGTACTTTACAGTGTTTCTCCATAAATCAGAACAAAGAAGAACAATTAGAAACGCCCACTGCACAGTTTTACAATTAAATAAAAATACATGTATGCATATTTATATCATACAGAGAGAGAACAGCTGTATCACGTGGAGGGAAATAAATATGGATTTTAATTACAGTAAGAACAGATCTGTGTTAAACCAATAATAGAATATCATACTAAAGGTTATTTATTTCAGGAATTCAACTTAAAAGGTGAAACAAATATTTTACAAAGTGAAATATTTCAAGCCTTTATTTAAAATCATTTTTCATGATTTATTTAATTCATATAAAATTCAAATTTTTTGATTTTTTGAATTTGAGGTTTTCATATAAGCTGTTAGCCATAATCATCAAAATTATAACAATTTAAGGCTTCAAATATCTTACTGAGTATATATAATATACATTAATTTCACCTTTTGAAGTTACATTACTGAAATTAATAATAATACATTAAGAATACATCTGTGCAGTTTGTCCCAGAGGCCTGGGATCTTGAGGGTTCTTCAGTATCTTTGCTGTTCCTAGAACTGCACTTTTCTGGACCGAGATTCTAGGAACAGCAAAGATACTGAAGAACCCTCAAGATCCCAGGCCTCTGGGATATATATACAGTATATATATATATAATAAATATAAAAATATAATAAAATAGTTTGTTTTCTTGTTGCTTTGGTTCGTTCAAACTTTTTTAACTTTTTTTTCAAAACAAAAGTTTTAATACTGAATTGGATAAACTTTATCATTGTCATTAATAAAAAACACAAGTTATTTATCACAGTGGTTTTCATACGCTGCCTTTGATGAATAAAACACTTTCATCTTTATTGAAAAATGTCAAATTTTGAATTTTGTTCTTCAAAACTCATGAAAATAACATAAGGTGTGTGTGTGCGTGTGTGTGTGTGCGTGTGTGTGTGTGTGTGCAGGCGTGCATGCGTGCGTGCGTGCGTGTGTGTGTGTGCGTGAGAATAGCATGTGCTAATGGCTCAGGGATGAAATATTTAGTGTCTCATAATAATGAGTGATGAGCCAGAGTGTAGATATGAATAAATAGGAAGCTTCTGCTTTTATTGTTCCTGGAGATATCTGCTTCATTCTGCAAAGTAAGTGGAGAAAAGCTTCTGGGAATGTGCTGCGTCTGGGGAGGCATTAGCTCCGCCTCCTGAAAGCAGTAAACGATGATGGTTCATTATTAATGACAGCATTAGACTTCAAACACAGCCCTTTGAGAAGGAAATGAAATCAATGTTTCTACGCTTGAAGTCAGTTCAACTATGCTGCAGTTAGCTGCTAATGCTAAGACTGAACGTAGTGAGTTTGGATCCTTCTCACATATCCACTAGGGCTGGGCAATATATGGAGCTTCCTATTAACGATATATAGAAAATTACATTATCTCCTATAACATTTTGATGATTAAAAGTCACACGGCTGCAGGTAGAGGATGATGTGTTGTTCCCACCACTATAAAGGTGAGCTAAATAAGTGGTTAATCAGTTCATTATTATATTAAGGATTTAAACACAACGTTTGAGACTGTGTTTTTACCCTCAGAAATGCACAAAATATAAATAGTGTAATAAGAACTGGAAATGAAAACACTCACATTTAGAAAAAAAGTGATTACCACACTTTGAAAACACCTGTCCTATATATTTATTTTATATTTTATTTCATATTTAAATACTTGCTGTAGGTTAGGGTTTCTCTATTTCTCAGAATATTAAAGCTCACATAGATGATCAGTGAGTGTTCTAACCCAGACCTTTGTCTACAGAACTCACTCACACGTGCTGTCCCTTAGTGGAACATATTGATCAGCTGATTGTTCAATAAATGTGTCTGTGTGGAATGCTATGCAGGTATTTGTGTTACAGCATGTTTCCATATATTTATTCATTTATTTTACCATATTTATATTTCAGAAAGTGAAAGTATAAAGTAGTTGTTTGAGATTTTGTTTTGTGTTTTAATTTGAAAAATGATTGTTTAAAAATATTTTTTTCAGTAATAATTATTTTGATCAATAATTAGACATGTCATGTGACCCCATGGGGTCACGACCCCAAGGTTGAAAAACAGTGGATTAAGATGGAGTCAAACTTTGAGCCTGTTTATTAAAGATGGCTGCACTGATTTAGCTTCTCTTTATTAATAAACCCTTAAACTGATCATATAGTGATTGATCATTTCATTTAGTGGAGTTTTAAGAACTTCTTGTCTTTAAATGATGTTCTAAAATTAATGTATTCAAATATTAATACATATTAGCCTGTTATTGTTAAATATGTTCAAATATATACTTCAAAAAACACAAATATATACACATGACATTTCTTATTGTTGGACTACAGTATGTATAAGTCATTTATTTATAAATAACTTTTCACAGATAAAATCACAAAGTACTGTACAGAGTTGTGGAGAAATTAATACAAATACAACATCATAATAGAATAATAAACCATGTACATAAACATCATAAAAGGATAAAAACATTTAAAATCCAGTAACTAAAAGCTTTTCTGTAAAGTAAAGTCTTCAACAGTTTTTAAAAGTAACCACACAGTTGAGCTCCCTGAGAGACTGGTGCAGGTTATTCCAGAGTCTGGAACACCAGGTCTCCTCTGGTTTTACATTTAGTTTTAGGGTCTTTAGGAGACCCTGGTCT